>NC_092205.1:15965037-15983184 GCF_043381705.1 Parasteatoda tepidariorum
TATATGATATTGTGCTTTAACAGGTAAAATAAAATAAAGTAATAATAAAATAAAGTCAAGAATTTATTTAAAAAATAAATTATATTTTCGTTTTTCTTAGGATAAAATTTCTCACAACTTATTACTTATTCAATAAAAAAATTGACCCTGGAAATAAATTTCAGTAGTAAAATATAATGATATCAACATTTCTTGCGCATTTCTATTAATTACGCAAAAATATGTTGTTTTTTTGAAAAAAAAGAATATCCATGTCGTATTTGATTTTTATTCTTTATAAATTTCTTAATTATATATTTCTTACAAGTATTTCAAATACTGGATATTCATACTTATCATATTTGTTTTAAAAAAAAGTCACTAGTATTAATCTGGAATCTTCCTCCATTACTGAAGCGGAGTCGGAAATTATCCTACTCAATATTACAATAAATTCTAACAGAGAGTGATGATCGCAATTCAATTTAAAATTCAACATTCAATTCGCATGTGGAAGTATCATTACTCACGAAATTATTACAGATCTCGTAGTACTTAAGTGCTTTTTGTCGGCTATTTCATCTCGTGTTTTTAATACTTTTAACTTTCTAAAATGAAAAAAAGAAAGATAATAATGTGGAAAATGTGTCCCTTACCCAATGGTAGGGTCAGATAGAGAAATTCTTTTTTCACCATAGAGATTCCTTTCGAAATAATTCACGTGCCATGAGGAGAAAAGAGAGCCGAAGTTGAGAGCGCAATCCTCATTCGTTCGCTTCCCTTTCAAAAATACCTTTTCTCTCTCTTTCGAACTTTTTACGACCCTTAAAACGGCCCCCTGGTGGTCAATTTTTATAATTAGTTATGCTTTCACTTGTTTCACATGTTCAAATATTTTTACGTCTGAATTGTATTAAAAATGCTATTCTGAAAAATTTAGAATGATTTTTTAATCTTCAATTAACAAACTTATTGAGTGCAGTCTGTTTGGAAAGAAAGACCCACAAACTTTTAACTTCATAAAATGAAAAAGAGTGAAAAGCGGAATTTAAATCAATGTTTTGAAAATAATAAGTTGTAGGGTTGGGATCAAACAACGTATATTTATATCATTATGCAGGGTGTTCAGTAATCACCCCCTTTAATCCATATTTTTTAGAATCTTTGTCAGAAATAGAGTCAAAGAAAAATATGCGCGTGAAGAGTCGAAAATTAATATTTATGGTGAAGCAAAACAAAAACTTTATCAATCCCTTGTCGAATCATTAACGAGAAAGAGTAGAATAAAAACAGGTTTCATTGCCTGAAAAACTGAGAAGAGATAAAAGACGATTATTCATATCACCTTGAAAGCAAATGAACTGGTTTTGAAGTAATGATTCATCTGGCTTTGATGTACTAAGTAATGATTCATCTGGTTTTGATGTACTAAGTAATGATTCATCTGGCTTTGATAGCGTGTTTGACATTTCATGGCTTTGATATTATTTTGCAAATCTTTAATGCGCATATTTTTTTACTTCATTTTTGACAAAGAGTCGAATAATGTGTATAGAGGGGTGTTGAAGAAACCAAACTGAAGACGAGATTAAAAACATCAAAGCTACTTCCATTGCTGGACAAACCTGAGAGGATGTGAATTTGATTGTTAGAAACAACGTCAAGGTGAGATATAAAGTACCAAAACTGTTTTTTTAATGTTTTTAATCCCACCCTTCTCAATAGTGAATCATCTGGTTTCGATAACATGTTTAGTTTTCTTCGATGAACTATTAACTAGCTGATTAAAGGTTTTTACTTCATTTTTAACGCGGAGTTTAAACTTATGTATTTAAGGTGGTGTTTGACTAACATCCTGTTTATTTGCTCAATATCAGTGCTGAAATTTAAAAGAAAAATGGAGAAAATATTAATAGTCATAAGCTAAATCTATAATAAAAAAAATAAAGAGTTTGTGCTTCTTACTCTTAAAACAACGGAAATGTTTGTTCTTGAAACTTGGGCAGCGTTAGCACGAGGCAATTAATTACCCGATTCCAAAAATTGTTCAAAACATTCCAATTATATTGCTCGGAAGAGACGTTTGAAAAATTTAATTTTCTCATTGGTTTAGAACTAGCTATTTATAAAAAACTAATGATTCTGTTTTGTTCTAAAAAGGAAACATACTCCTTATTCACTATGTTAGATTAAACTCAATGAACGCGACAGGCGTCACCCAATCAGTATCTGTAAAGTTATCCAAAACCAAGTGGTTATTTTGCTTTAAAAAAGGTGTTTTTTATGAAAACTAAATAGTCTTAGATTACTTGAAAGTTAGACGAGAAAGTTCAAGAATATAAAAAATGTGAGTTTTGCTTCATAAAGCCATTTATTCTTGTAAACGTATCGAATATTTGAAGAAATGCAGCCGAATCACAACCTTCCAATCGCATCCCAAAACCTTCCAATCGTATTCCAAACGCAACTCATCTTTTATAGTTAGATAAAAAGCATTGAAGAATACAGGTAATTATTTACTTTTTAAGAATTAAGATAACTTTTATTGCCACATCTTTCACACTTATAAGTGGTAGTATAACTGTTCTGACTCTTAAAAGAGTAAAAACCTAAATGCAATTTTTATTTTCCAGCAAAAATTGCTGATGTCCCATCCTCTTTCATTGTAAAATGTCCCGAAGGTAAAGTTTAAAATTGGGTGAAATGGGTGAACCTGGTCTGCAACTATGTTCAAGTAGCTTACAGACGTCAGGGATTGTTCTACGAAGATTATGGGAGCTATTGTGCCCCATGAAAGCATTGTTCTTGGGCTAGAAACCATGAAAACCTGGGCGAGCCCATTGTTATAGATGGAAGGTGGTCATTTTGTAATGACTCTTCAGTGTATATAAGGATGACCTTAGATCGTATAATAATTCGCATGATATTTTTAAAAAAATCGATGTTAATATTTAGATTAGTATCGGGAAGCATCTAAACTCTCTCTTATTTTTTACTTATTCCTTTTTTTTGTTACCTTTAACATTAAGTCAAGGATGAGCTTATAAAATGAAAACTGTGGGAGAGATATAAAAAATTATTATTTAAAGAAAAAAATTACTAAAGAGCACTTAAAACTGTGATAATTTTCGAACAAATTGGAACAGTGGCTCAGGGGATAGAGCGTCCGCCTTCCAATGAGGTGAATCGGGTCGACCACAGTACTGACGGGACAGTGGTAGGCGGATCATGGGTTAAAGTGCTCTTGCCGTCTGGCTGACTGTGGGAGGTTCTCGTGGTCTTCCTCTCCATGTCCCGCAAATGCGGGTTAGCTCCATCAAAAAGTCCTTCACGAAGGCAAATTTCTAATAATACTCGATCCAGGAGTTTCCTTGTTTTCTCGATTGGGTTCAAAATTCCAGGCTAAGGAGTTGAACATTAGTAATCGTAAACCCATAAATTTGGGTCGACTGTTCAACGACGGTTATATACATAAAAAAATAAACATATAAAAAACATATTTTTTTTAAGTTCTGAAAATCTCAACAACTCGCTTGAGGAAAAATAAGCGTTTCTCAATTTTTGAACATAAAACTAATGAAGCGGAAATTCAGAAAAATCTATCCAAATTCCAAATCTATCTCAAGTGATGTCACTCGTTTCCTGGATGCACAGAATGGGTCTGAAGATCAAAGCAATATTTCGAATTTATGGATGGGGAGAACTCACGCATCCTGTGCTTCCATTCGCATCATTCAAAAAAGAGAAGAATCGAATTAACTAAATGTCGGACATGTTTTGAAAGCACTCAATATTTATTTATTTTTTTTGAAAAAGAAAGGCACACTTTTATCAATGTAACCTATTTTCTGCGAATTGATAAAATTTTTTATAAATTTATTCAACTCCTTAAATAGAAGTACAAATAAACACATTGTTGAATTATTTTTTTTCCTGGGGGCAATTTTATGCACTTCAAATAAAATTACGTGTAATCCATTCAATTGTACGCATTGCATTGCAGTTAGACGTGGAATAATATATATACTGCTGTTCAAAATGACGAGAATTTTTTATCAGGTCAATTGTCTCCAGAATTACTGGACAAATTTAAAAGAAAACATTTGTTTGAACATCATGTTGATAGAATACAAAAATAATAATTATTCAACAGTTATAATACACACGCATGATCATGCGTGATCAAAATCAGATGGTATCAACGAATGGTAACAGAATTGAATAACAAAAATGGTTTAAGGAGAAGTATGGCCCCTCTTACAAACATACAGTCCTCACACTGTGATTTCATGCTGGAGATAATGCAGTTTATGAGTTCCTGTGGCTGTTTGTCTCATTCTGTCAGTAACGCTGTTTTCAGACATTGAATGGTTCTAGGAGGGAGTAACATACGTTGTGTTCCTTTCCAAAGTGTTCCAGACATGCTCTGTAAGGTCAATCCGTTTAGCAAATATCTCTTTTTTCAGAAAATAGTCCACTCTGTGTGGCGTCACAGTGTCATCCATTAAAATGAAATCAGTACCCACTGTATCCCTGAAAAGACAAACGTACTGCTCCAAGACCTCAGATCAATCATAGTACCTCTTTCAAAGACATGAATGTGTAGGAATTCAGCATTATGCCTGCATAAGTCAACAAACCTTGCGGAGATAATGGTACATAATGGTCGAGATAATGACAGGTAGAGAGTCCCTGGTTCTCTCCATTTGAAAGAACGTAAAGATCAGTGGTCGGAAGTAGGGCTCTACAAGTTGTGAAACTACTGTAGTCGCAACTTTTTTTTCGTAGTTTGTAGTGCAGTGTGCTACTTTTTTTAAAAAAAGAAGTTGTGTAGTGAGTAGTGCGATACAAAAAAAAAAACAGTAGTTTGTAGCGTTTCCTGGCAACTACTTTTCACGTTAGTTTAGTAAATGAACAGAGTTTTAATTTAACTAATTTTTCGAATTTGATGGGTACAAATTTTCGCGGGTCTGTCAAAGGACGCAATTTCAAATGCCCTTGTGACTGTGAGTTTACAAGAATTGCGAAATGAAATGACAAGCATTTGATAATTCCCTAACATTTCTTAAATTTAATATTCGCTGTCGAAAAGGGCATAAAATGTTGAAGACTACATGAACAATTCGAAAAAAAAAATCTTTAGAATAACAACTGGCTCATGTAAACATGAATAAATATTTTTAAATAATTCCCCATGTTTAATATAATCCAAAATTTTTTTATTCAAAACCATTTTGAACATGATGTGTAAATTAATTTCTCCTGCAGTGTAAATTATACAGGTGAAAATTAATTTCTCCAGTAAAATTTGTCTCTATAAAATAGTGAAGTGGTTAATAAATTCTAAAGTAGTTTGCAGTTATTATATTTAAAAAAAAAGTAGTTGTAGTTAACTACATTTGTAACAAAGTAGTTGTTGTAAACTACAAAAATAATATTTTTCCAATCACTGGTCCGACAGAAATGGGCCTTAACAGTGGGCAGAACCACTCTGATCCAATCTCTGCATTAACCGACTCTTCTTTTGGTAGAAGTCAAGGGACGCCTGTAAACAGTTTTCTCTCACGAAGCCTTTTGGAATCAGTAACCCTTGAAACTCGGCTTATTGTCACAAGAAAATATAGAAAGGAGAAGCTCTTAGAATACGTAAATAAAGAGTGGAACTGCTTGGTACGGTTTGCTATACCAGAAAAACAACATACAGGTTGAGCAACATACTCAAATTTAACAGAGCATCCTATGTACTAAGATCCAGCGCATGCGCATAAGAAGTAAAGTAACTGTCAGGAGGTACGTCACCTGTGAACAGATTGTTTGGCTACTTTACATGTATGGTTGGTTACGCTACTACTAGCACCGTCAATTTTATCCTTCCTTTCTTTGTCAAAATACGTGTCTCCGGTGGTAGTGGGTTAAAGTAAATCAGCCCTTTTACTGTAACAGTATTTTAATGTTGTAAGGTTAAGTTACACACAAAATTACAAACAGATACTATAATTACAAAAGGGAGACGGAAGGAAAACATAGTCAATTCATAAGGAGTTCAATAACTTAACTAACCATTTCTACTCATGACCGCCAGATGGCGGCGTTTAGACCAGTTCACTAGGGATAGAGAGAGAATGTGTGTGTCACATGAGCAGATTTAAACAAGAATAATATTAATGTGTCCTCACAGGAATATCTTTATTTACAGTACAGTACCGTTTATCAATAGTGTAAAATGCAGAACAAAGCAAAAATAAATAAAAAGACAAAACTTTTCTTCTTTTCCCCAACCTTAGTAGTGGTTGGAAACTAGTCTCAAGAACTTCTGCTGCGTGCGTTGTTTTTTCCTTTATACGCAGGGACCACACCAAACCTTGCAGGGCTAGTTTACATTTTCCCTACGGAAGGTAGCCTTCTCCCCTTATGTGTATTCTTTGGCTGTAGCATTCCTCGCTGCAATTAACAAACACTGAACTTCGTTGTAGCTCTTGGCCAACCTTGGCCAGACTTTCCCTTAACAGATACGGATGTCAGAGTGGACCAAACTTCGCTAGTTAAAAATCTTAAATCAATTAACATTAAATTAATAATCAATGTATGCATTAGTTTTAATAAAAGTTTTTGCTTATATTACATATCAAGTCGTAAACTCATAATTTCATTTCAAACTCCTAATTTAAATTTAATAAAAAAAAATAATTAAGAATGAAAATAAAATAGAATGTAAAAAAGCTGAATGTTGATTTAGAAAATTAAATGCTTTAAAGGTTAATTTTTTTCGTTTAATTAAGAAAGTTTTAACTTTTAATAATTAATTTACGTAATAGTTTTAGTAAAAATACTTTATGTATTGTTTAATTTTAATAACTTACAGTTTATAAATAGTTTATTTTTATTAAAAGTAAAAACATTGAATCAAATATTTCTTATATTTTATTTTAATTTAAAAATTAGAATAAAAAAAACGCTTAATGTTAATTTAGAACCGTTAATGTTTTAATGCTGAGAATTCATAACTAATTTAACTTTAAAAAAAGTAAAAATATTAAATAAATATTTTTTTACTCTATTATTTTAATTTTAAAAAAGGGAAAAAAAAATATTTTAATTTAAAAATTTCATTTGATTTTATCTACGACAAAAAAGCGTCTCGTGAGCTTTTTGGACAATTTATTTTGTTTAACTTAACTTATATTAAGAAAATAAGTAAATAGTTACCACAAATAAATGTATAAAAAGTTACCATTTTAATGCTAGGCCACCTTTTTTTTCACTCTTGTTCAAAACTATTTCAGCGCCACGCTTCGGTAAAAATTTCAACTACCAGTTAGGTTTTTAAGTTTAATGTTTTATTTTTTATTTTTATAATTCGATTTATAAAATCCCTAGATGTTAATTCTTTAAGAACGTCGTGTTCTTTTTTCTTAAATTCCTATTTATTTGGATACCAGGCTTCATTAATCCTTTTAAACTATTAGAAGAATAAATACGGTAAAGCGTCAATAAGGTAATAATTTATTTCTTTGTTTAATGCAGAATTTATCAATAAAAATAGAATATAATGAATAAAAAATATGCCAAAAACTTTTTTCGTATATTCAAATCACAAGGAAAATCTAAAATGAAAAAATTTGAAATGATTAGGAAATTTTATATTTTTACATAAATAGACAATTTGAGAAAAAAAATTTCAAAACACAACACAAGTTCAATTTTTTTTCTATTAATTTGCACACCATAAAATTTTTTACTGTATTTCAACACCAAAAATGGTGGAAACTACTTTACATTTAAGTGGTGTAGTTACAACATTATTCTTTGTGTTTCACTACACCAGGGATAGTTTCGGTGTAGTCAGACACCAAAAATGTTTTTTGCACTAGTTTGTGTAAAGTAGCTACCACCATTTTGGTATTCCGTAACACTAACATTCAAAATAACAGCAAGATATGTTACACAAGTGAGTTAGTGAGTTAGTAATTTTTATGATGTCAGATAAAGTAAGAATAGCTAGTTTAGGAAAAACAAACACTAAGTCTTAAAATGTAATTAGTTTGTATGTCAAAATTAGCTTCAGAGAGAACGAATTCCAATTAGGTTTAACTGATCAGAAACGGATAGAAATGGAAACTATTTAATGCAACTGCCACAAAAAGTAAAATATCTCTATTACATAATTAAATACATTCTTGCATTTTATAACGGGGAATTTTTGCTTAAGTGATTGTAAAGAAGCGGCAAAACAACAACAAACTCGCGCTATTCCATGTTCGGTTGTAAACAATTTACTGACGATATCCAAAGTTCGCCAATATTGGCGTGTTTGTAAGTGAAAATAGTTTATAATGGTGCATGTGATCTTCTTGTAAGCATCTAACATTAATGGCACTAAGATTTAACTATACTCTTTAAAGTATATATAAACGCTGGATTTGGGGATAATTTTAAATAACGTGCTTTTTCACACAAAATTTTGGGTTGTTTAAAATCAATTGAGAGAGATTACAGTTTTTAAAATGTATTGGAATGAAGTAGGAAGAAACGCCAAGTACACACACAATCACATACGGAAAAGTATTTTATTCCTATGTGGCATAAATACAATCATCGTTAATGGTATATAATCATTAGACAGAGGCAGATAGTTAAAACGTTCTCATATGCAATAGTAAATAGGATATTAATTTAAAATATAAAATTGGTGAATGAATTTAATTTCAACTTCAAACATTTTATTTCTATATCAGTTTCTTTCCCATACCCCACCATTTTTAGAATACCTTTCTCTATAATTGTCAATGAGTCATAGTAGCTCAGGAGATGGAGTGCTCGTCTCCCAATGAGGTGCAGCGGGTTCGAATCCCAGCGATGGCTGGTCGATACGAATTCCGCCCCCAGAGAGCACCAACCACAGGGCTCACAGAAAATATCCCCAGTGGTGGACGGATCGTGGGTTAAAGCTTCCTTGTCGTCAGGTTAAGGGTGGGAATTTTTAGTGGTTTTCTTCTCCATGTAACGCAAATGCGTGTTAGTGCCATCAAAAAGTCTTCCACGAAGGCGAATTTCTCCCAATACTTGATACAGGAGTTCCCTTGTCTTCTAGTTTGGGTTCCATCATACAACATCTCTATGTGGAGCATTAGTAATCGTAAATCCAAAATTAGGTCGACTTTTTAACGACGGTTATAAAATAAAACTATAAATTGTCAGCAGATTTCATTTATTAGAAATGATTAGTTTCAAAGATTGCTTGGTAAAAAATTGATAAACTAAAATATTTTGTATCGTTTGATTTTAGTTTACGTCTTCTTCACGTCTTCAATTAATGTGTTTTTCAATGAGATTTATTTATAATTTAAAAGTGGTATAATTGAATAAGGAATTCAACTTTTTTATATTAGGGTAGCCCAAAAATCTAATATCGATCATCAACCTTTTGACACAGATGGGACACTGGTGTCCCTTATACATATTCTTTTCCAGACTCTATAAATACAAGCAAAAATATCTTTTGGTATTTTTCATTATTAAAAAACAGTCTAATAATTAACAAAAAAATCCGTTCGATTATCGGAATTAAATTTGTACTGAAATATAAATTCAAAAAAAGAAGTTTGAAGAAATTTTTTATTTTCATTCAGATTCAAAAATGTATCAGTAAGTGATTTTTTTAAATTAAAAAAATTTCAATGATAATCTTTCAGATCTAAATAATTGCAAATAATTGGAAAACTATTGTTTGGAAGTGAGCCGTGTTCGGGAGATTTTACCTTTAACGCAAAAAAGTGACAGGTGTTTAATGGTTTTTTTTAATCATAATTTATTAAAATGTTAAATATAATATTTTTCAATAAATACTTTATATAATAAGCATAATAATAGGCATCATACTCTAAATAATATTTATTATGTGAAAAAATACACATAATAAATAGTAAATTCGGTGATATAATTCAGTGATTCTGTAAAAATCGGTAACTATATCAGGATTTTAAATTTCAGAATTTAAGTTTAAAAAATCGTGATAATGCCGTTTACACGTTGCATTTCTAAGATTAGTTTTTTAATTGAAAATTTTTGATTAACTGTTACTTTTTGCTTTATGCACCAGGCCTGTGATCTGGATATAGGGTCCTTGAGCGCTATTTGTATGCCAATTGATCCTTCACTTCACTATAAGAACCGGGTTCAAATATCTCTTCGAATATAATGTTGATCCACACAAAAAATGCTTGAAGGAACACTTCTTTGGGAGTTGATGCCAAATCGAGCATTTATATCCGTTTCAAACGATGTCATTTAAATGTAAACACTTAAAATCGAATCATCTTACACCAAACCCTTGCGCTTTCACACCCTGACAGAATTATTTTCACTTCCAAAAACATGAATGTTGGCCCTCTTTAACTCCTTCCTTCTCGCTCCCGTGAGAATGACGGGCTGGAGTGTTCAGTAGTAATGCACCAATAAGAATAAAACTAATTCATTTCTTTTGTCCAGAAAAATTTTTATTTCTCATTTTACACACCATATAGCAGTACCAGGATATTTTTAAGGTAATTGTAAATAGTAAGTTTATTTTAAACTAGATACTAGCACTTATCAAATACGTGTATTTGGCAAAATAGACACTTTTATGACCGTTTTCTTGAAAATTAGCCGATCGTTAAGGGGTTAAGTATTTAAATCCCAGTTGAATATCACGAGTAGTTTGACCACAATCTGGAATGATCTGGCAAAGAGTATGTTGTTATTTTCAAAGCTGTTATTCATCAACAGAAACAACAACTTGCCGTTAGATATGTATTTAATTGTGTGATAAAGATATAATTATATTTTAATTTTTAAATATCTGAAAACTAACTCCAGAAAGCATGTAAGCTTACGGCAACCTTGTGTCGAAATTTTCTTTATATTGTTACGAAAATGTTTGTAATGAAAACCTTTTTTCAATAAAGAAAAAATATCGCATGTTCAAACCTTTCATCCTTAAAGGATTAAAAATTAGTTTTAAAACTTTTTGAAAAAGTATTGCCACTTAGGTTCATAATGACATTTTAGCTGACATCACACTCTAGCGATAGGATCAAATTGCATTGTCCATTAAAATTTCATGACAAGGTGGATTTTAGCTGAGCATACAAGACGTTGAGAAAAGAAACCTTATAATTACCTAGATTTTAGATTATTTTCATCTTAAGACTAGCTTTATTGAAGTATGTTTTCATGCTTGAAAACCCTAAGACAACCTCGATTTTCAGGTTTTTATATAGAAGGTTGTTTTTTAAAGTTTTGGATTAGGGTAATGTGCGTAGAATCGGGCCATATCGTCACAGATGTCGTTTTAAGATTAGAAGGTTTACACGTAAATCGCATAAAAACCTTTTTAGGTTTACATTAAAAGGTTTTTGCTGAGTGAAAATAAACCTTATTTTGCTATCTGGGACTGCACGAAAAGATTTTCTAATGTATGTTTTTTTTTATTATTTTTTTAAGGGCAGGCACTTGGGGATTGTCCCATTGGCCACAGGAATGCCAGAACTGCTACTCTTTCCTCGTTACCCAGTGGACACCTGTGGCGAAGCCACTGCGGTGGAGCAGCGTCGCCCACGTCACACAACCACATACCTGTTTATAGGGCGGGTCACATTCACACAAAGGAGAAAGGACATAGAACACACAGAGAGAGAGAGAGAGAGAGAGAGAGAAAGAAACATCCATGCCCTGAGCAGGATTCGAACCCGCGGACAATGGCTCCGCAGCCAGACACGCTAACCACTTCGCCACCTGGTCGGCGATTTTCTAATGTATTCGTTTCCATTTTGCAAAGCCTTGTTCGAATTCGTCTTAAGATTTTTTTTGTGCTGCGCAGAGTTTTGATTGGACTCATTATATTTTAAGAATGAGTCTATATAACTCATAAAGTAAACTTTACTGACTCTTGTGTGTATCTTGTCCTATTGTAACTATCAGTTTTAGTGTGAGTGAATATCAAATTGGGTGGCAGCTACTTTACACTAAGTAATGTAAAAGAACATTGGTATAGTGCGGTGGTCGGGAGTAGCGCGCAACCACTAGCGAAACTACTGAAGTCGCTATTTTTTCCCGTAGTTTGTAGTGCACTACTTTTTAAAAGCAGTAGTGTAGTGAGTAGTGTGGCACGAAAAAAACAACAACAATAGTTTGTAACAATTTCTGGCAACTACTTTTAACGTTAGTTAAATAAAGGAACAAAGTTCAAAAGCAAAAATTTTTTCCAATTTGATGGGTGCAAATCTTTCGCGGGTCCATCGACGTAAGCAATGAGAATGCTCCGGTGGCCGAGAGTTAATAAGATCTACGTCTGATGCTAATCGGTCGAGTTGCTCCTGAGAAATTGAATTTTAAATATCCGACTTTTTTAAGTCCCTCAGTGGACTGATCGTTAAGACACGGTTCCCAGTAGCAGATCACCGAAGTCAAGCATCACTGGCAGCAGTCAGTGTGCGAGTGGGTGACCACTCGGATTAGTCAGCGTAGGGATCGAGGGTGTGCGGCATTGGTCCTCGTTAAACTGTTCTACCGTAAAGTGCTCGACATCGCGTGTAGGTCGTCAGGCTACCGATGCGGGGCGCCATCCCCTCTTCAGAGGATCGAATTTGTGATGGCATGTCTTTGGATCCTCCTCAGGGATGTTTCCCAGACCGTCGCCAATAGCCCATTGTGCAGCTCTAGTGCGACGTAAATGAACTACAACAACAATCGACTTTTTTAAAATTCGATTTCACAGGGACTGTAAAGTACGTTTTTGCGACTGATTTCGTAACTTAAAATACCTCCTGCATTAATTAATTAGCATATTTGCGCTCACTCCCTTCAAACCATTAAGATTGAGTTCTAGAACGTGAAGATAAGATCATTCGGATCAAAAGTTATTCAGGTTGGTCCGTTTTTGTTTTTTGCACTGTTCTTTATTTCTTGGAGGATATAAATAAGCATTGATCACTTAGATCGCAAATATTCGATAATTTCTCTAGCATTTCTCTAATCACTGTCGAGTTCGTTAATTGTTTTGCCAGGATAAATATTTCAGGATCATTTAGGGAAGAACGTAATGCAATTATTTTAAATCACGAATACTTCATAATTTGCTTAAATTCGAAATAATCATACTTTCTTTAGGGCTTATGAAGTTTTGATTTATTAGTCAATTGATTCTCAATTTTAAACTTGGGATTTAATAGGGATTTAAACTAAAATCGAAAAATGTCTACTCAGAAAAGTAACGAAAATTTTTTATGTAAATAATATATTTACTTTCATTGTCTACAATGTATGATTTTAATCTATTTGAAAAATAAAAAGAATAAATATTTTATAACCCACAGAATTATAGTGGAAACTTTAGCAAAATAAAACTGGTAAATATATTTATTGAATAAAGTTACCTTCGTGTATTTACTTCCTGGCATAATTTTTGCAGAGACTAAGACATCAGTTTGAACATCCCTCTGCAAAAAATAAGGGCGTTGAAACAACTTTGTTGAATAGTCTGTTATCTTGATTAAATATAATCAATAAAATTAAAATTTTCAAAAATTTAAGGCGAGACAGATGTAGTTCTATTATTCCCAATTTGTAAAAAAAAAATCAATTAACCCACTTTAAAAGTTTTAAGAAATTTCAGCAGTGCTTTTGGATTAACGGATTCTAGGTCTCTGCTCATTATTACTTTTACTCCTAAAATATCACTACTATTTCGATCAATAAAAAAATATATCACAGCTATGATAATATGTATAATTAACAATGTTTTAGTTGAATTTATGAACTGTTACAATTGACCCCGTAAGTGGGGACAATTGTAACAAGTGCACGACTGTCAAAAATTGTTAATAACTAATATAATAACAGTTGAAATAAGGTATTTATTTTTTTTCTAGTAGAGGATAGTATACTTTACTCGTCTGTCAATTAATACTAATAATATATTGGATTTTTTGTTAGTTAAAAGTAGTTAAGTAAAAAATTTTACAATTGACCCCACTCTCCCCTACCGTGATTAGTAGTTCAAATTCGTATTATGCTGATATAAATGTTTGTGAAGATTGTGTCAAAAATTAAACGAGCATGTAAAGTTTTTAAGGAGTATTAAAAAATTATGGCGTTTGTAAATGTAGCATAATATTACGCAACTTCTATTGCCACTTCACATATTTTGTTTACAAACATTGAATTTCATGAGAAATTAAAGTTGTATTTCTTTTTGTAAAAACTCTGTGAAAACCCAGCAATAAAAAAAACCCAGAGAAATCAGGCTTTAAGGTTATTTTTCGAAGGCTCCGTTGTCATATGAATTGATGCTTTTTCGCAATATGCAGTTATTGCAATAATATGCAATTTTGAATATGAATTTATTGATTCATATTCAATTTGATTAAATTCATATTTAATTTGAATATGAATTTACTCAATTTGAATATGAAATTATTGAATAATATGCTATTTTTATAACTGTTGTGAGTTTCCAACTGTTACTCATGACTGTTAGGTCAAGTTTAGTGTATCTAAAGACAGCGCTGTTTAAGTTTATTTAGAAAATGGCGCAAAACGTCAATGGAGGAACGCCACAGTTGTTTGAAAATGAAAAGCGTCTTTTGATATTTAAATACTTACTCCACTGCTGCATTACCTGGGCTCATAAACATTTACAAAAAATGAGAATAAGGCAGTGATTTTAATAATTTTTATCTAGGTGGAAAAATGTCGCCAAATTGGCAATTTTTAAAAAAAGTTAATAACCTTCAAAATATTTAAGTTATTTGACTGTTCAAAAGCGATAATTCTNTTTAAAAAAAAATTCGTTTATATCCGTTACAAACTTTTAGTTTTGGAGTTATCACTAATATATTGAAACTTGCATGCTCCTCTTTATAAAACTGTTTTTTTTATTTCAGTAAAATATTGTTTTAAAAAAATTTTGTTGTGGTTTCATGAGTTCTAGTATCTTTGTAATCGTTGCTGGACTACCCGTAAATAAGAATATTCTCTTCTGACATTTCTTTGACCCTCTTTTTACACCCCACAGGAAATTGCCGAATATTTTTTTAGAATTTTTTTTATTTCTCTACATTCCAAAAATGACTCCTTTTAAAAATATCGTAACAATATAAAAGCTTAAAAAATACAATTTTAAAATACAGTTTACAAAATACAGACAGTTACAAAATACAGTTTACAGTTACAAAGATACAGTTTACAGTTACAAAAATGCAGTTTAAGTTTTTTTTTTTCGATGTATCACATCCGACATCAATATATTTCATAAAATTGCTAAATCTAATTTTATAAAAAAAAGGAGCATTTCTAACAAAACTGATAAGGAAAAAGCAAATATTGAAATTCAGCTTTTCAGCGACATTTCTAGTTCTATCGCTAAACGTATAACTTTCCAAATTCCTCCATAAATCCGAGATTGTTTTTCACTTTCTAAATCTGCAGAGGCATTTAAACCAAATAGTAGTATAGTTTTGCTTGAGCACGTAGTGAATGGCGTGTCTATCAATCTCTCTTCGTTTTTATTGCCTATTCGCATGTCAAAATCCATTTTGCCGAAATTATTTCCACTCGAATTCTAAACCCAACTTTTTATATTCTTATATTGAACTATGAATATGCAATGAAGGGTTGCATTAGATACTTCCAATGAAAGCTATTGACATATTCTCTATTCATTGAAGACATCTAAAAACCAAAAAAAAAAAAAATGCATATTCTCCTCGAATAATTGTTATAAATAAATCTATAATAATTAAATGAAGAGATTTTATGTGCGTGTGTGTATCTCTCTTATAACTTCATAACCGTTTATGTTAGCGTTATGACAGCGATAAAAATGGTCCGATACTAAAAATCGTTTAAAAAATTACCTTCGAGCAGCGATGGCTCAGGGGATAGCGTCCGCCTTCCAAGGAGGCGAACCGGGTTCGAATCCCTGTCGATACGAATTCCGCATCCGGCTTGCACCGACCACAGAGCTGACGTGAAATATCCTCAGTGGTAGACGGATCATGAGTTAGAGTCCCCTTGCCGTGGCTAACCTAGGGAGGTTCTCGTGGTCTTCCTCTCCATGTAACGCAAATGCGGGTTTGCTTCATCAAAAAGTCCTCCACGATGGCAAATTTCTTCCAATACTCGATCCAGGAGTTCCCTTGCCTTCTGGATTGGGTTCAAAATTACAAGGCTACAGAGTTGAACATCAGTAGTCGTAAGCTCAAAACTGGGTTATCTGTTCAACGACGGATATGAAATAAAAATATATATATAAAAAAATTACCTTTAGATCATTCGGATGACACGTTTTCTTCATTTGTTTAGAACATGCCATTCATAAAAATAAAATTGCAGATGATTCTGTTTATTTTTCCAAGTATTTTAGAGATTACATCAGTGATACTTCCTTGCTTACAGTTCTCATTAAAAAAAGGAGTTCATTGTATGTTCTTAGATATTTAATTATTTTTCATTCGTTAGGAGAGATAAATTCAATGAACACAATGTGAACTTAGTAGCATAGGCGGACTGCGTCACAAAATTAGTATTTCTAAAGTTCTCTGAAACTATGTACTTATTTTGCTTATAGTTCTGCGTAGAAGGGTCTTCATATTAAATTATATAATTTAAAATAAACGGTATTTGAAATAAAGAATAATAAGTTGTGTGCTGAGAAACGTTATTAATGGGGAAACGATACCAAGTTATTGAGGAGAAAATCACCATGCAGAAGCACCATGCTATCATTACGATGCTTATGATGATGCTTAGTTAATGCTTAATTAATTCTAATCATAGGTTTTAATTAAAATGAAAATAATAACATTTGTACTAGAAAGCAATGTTAAGAGAGAAAAAGGAATTTATTTGCTTAAGAGATCCGCAAATAATCACCGTACTATTACTGACGCCAGTAATGCTTAATTTTCGTAATAATTACTAATTTAAGTTAAAAATGAGTTATTTACTAACAAGAAAAATAAATGGTGAAATACAACTGATTCGTTTAAAAAATTTACATAATATTATATACACCATCGTTGGTAGTAGGCACTTTTAGTATTATGGCGATTCTTGTAGTTTATATCTCTCCACAGTATTTATATGTACTACGGAGAGAGGTTTTTTTTACTGGTCCTCAAAAGGGATGAGTACCAATACTTGATATGGTAAGTTTTGACTATTATAAGTTTGCCTCGAGTAATTACATCCTACCAAGTGATACGGGATACAGTTAATCTTCCTTTTGATAGGATGAACTACGAAAAAAATGTTTTTTTTTTAAATCTAATAATGTAAAGTCATCAGTAAAGACAGAAAGTAGTAATTAAAAAAATTGAAGTAGCTTTAATTGAAATTTTATTGTATCATGAACTTTTTCTTCATATGTTTGTCATTAGAATAAAATTTTCAACAGGCAAAAAAAAAGTAAATAAATAAACTAACAAGATTCCATGTTTTCCATGAGAAAATGAAATGAAGAGTTTAGTGAAAGGAAAATGTTACGTGACATTTGAATGAATTAAAATTTCGAAGAGTCTAAAATCCTATAGTCTAAATAGTGTAAAATCCTATAGTCCGGGATCTATTGGAATTGGTCTAGGGATGCCGCGCATGAAAATCCCACGAAATCACGTGACAGTAGAGAAGAGAAAGGTGTAAAAAGGGGAGAGAAGCTTATCTTGAATAAATGACGTATTCTTTTAGATATATTTTTTAAGTTGAATAAAATAGAATATTACAGACCAACATTACAGGCGTTTTTATGTACTCTCTCTTGACTCGCACTTAGGTATACTTTTTATATTGTCTAACCATAAAAATTACATTTTTTATGTAACTTTTCATGCTGAATTGATTGCGATCAATCTCAAGACAATCGTACTTATAGTTTAAAAGTTATAATCATTTTATGTCCAAAAAGTACAATTTTGCGCTTTCACTTTATTTACGTCTTAAGATATCCGACTAGTTTCCACAACTTTTTTTAAAAACAAGTTAAAAAAATTTTAAAAACTAGTTTATTTGTTTAATTATGCTTAAAAACTTATGAAACTAGCAAAAAATTATTATTAATTTATTTTTGTTTTTTAAGTGGCCATTTTTAAGTAAAAAGTATGGATTTTTTTTTGCATATATGCTGTAAAA
>NC_092205.1:15984230-16065335 GCF_043381705.1 Parasteatoda tepidariorum
CCTTACAGGTTCTGGGTGTCTGTATAGATCAATCGCAATTTTTGTACATAAAACCCTTATAACTTCTTAACTATTAGTTCAATTGTATCGTGATTTATCTCCTTCAATTCAGCATAGAAAGTTACATAAAATATCTACCTTACAGGTTCTGGGTGTCTGTATAGATCAATCGCAATTTTTGTACATAAAACCCTTATAACTTCTTAACTATTAGTTCAATTGTATCGTGATTTATCTCCTTCAATTCAGCATAGAAAGTTACATAAAATATCTACCTTACAGGTTCTGGGTGTCTGTATAGATCAATCGCAATTTTTGTACATAAAATCCTTATAACTTCTTAACTATTAGTTCAATTGTATCGTGATTTATCTCCTTCTATTCAGCGTAGAAAGTTACATAAAATATATACCTTACAGGTTCTGGGTAGCAATATAAAATGTATTCGTAAGTCAGTGACAAAGAAATACTTTATATATATATAAACGCGTGTAGCTTCTGAATGATTTGTACTATTGACTTGTGTATAACCTAATACAATTCAACGTGAAAAATACATTAGAAACACTATTTTACTTGTCTGGATATCAATGTCAAATGCGTAAATATATAAATGAAACAAGTACATTTTGTAAATAAAATTCTTATAACTTCTAAATTATTCATCCTATATTTCGAGTTTGAATTCATTGGATTCAGCAAATACACGATTTTAAAAATACGTAGAAAACAATACCTCATTTTTTTTAAATGTCAGCATTTAAGCTTTCCCCTCCTGCCGGAATTCGAAGCGTAATTTCGTGGGATTTCCATGCGCGGCATTCCCAGACACCCCTAAAACAAATCACAATTGGCTTTCTATTTGAAAGTTTTGGTTTGGTCAAACTTTCACTTACTACTAGTAGTACGGTGCGCAGAAAAACGGGAGCATCCTGAATAATTTTGAATCTAAATCTTAATCCTAATCTTAAGTAGGCTAATTGATTACAGCAGATGAATTGTAGATATGCTAATTAATTAAACAAGGCTGTATTTTAAGCGACGAAATTAGTTACAAACACGTACTTTCTCTGAATAAACATAACTTTTTTTTCTTCAGATTTTGACCCTCAAAATGTAGGGGGTTGCCACCACCTGGAAAGTAGGGTCCCAATTGTTTGGCTGTGAGAGCGACCGAAAGTTTTACCCCTTAATGTTAATTTTACTTTTTGCCTATATATATATTTTTTTTTTACTATTTTCATCTTGTCTCGGGAATCCTTTAAAGCGAATCAAAGATTTTTTGCACACTATTATAAATTCATTTATTCAAAAATAATTTCATGTAAAAAATCGTTTTTAATAATTATTTATTAGTTTTTTTATTGTAATTGATATTAGTCGAAAAAAACTTTCAACTTCAAGAGATATTACATTTTTAAATTGCTTTGTATTATATAATTTTATGTGACAAAAATCCAAAATTTGAACGAAATAGGTCTAATAGTTCTCGAGAAATCAACTTTTTTATATAAGACTGTTTCGAAATTTTTTATAAGCTATTCGACAGATTTTGTTCAACTTCACAATTTTTTTTCATTTGAAATTACATATTTAGGAATGATGTTACAATTTGTGTTTCACACAATTCAAAAAAATTTCGACTCTTATTGAATAAATTAATAAAAAATATTTAAAAATAAAATAAAAATGGGCCTAATAATTAAGAAAATTGCGAGAATTTTTGCGTGTAAAAGTATTATTTTCATTTTGAAAGAGAGCGCAGGGCAGAATAAGGAATTTAATTTAAAAGATCTTTCAAAGTACCAAATTAATTAATTAAAAGAGCTGCAAATGTTTCTATGCATAAAACTTAAAATTAAAATAATATTTTAAGAAAATGAAATATTTTTTTTAATTCGGAAAAAGAATAAGTATATGAAAACAAAAAAATTTTAAAAATAAAATGATATTTTAACAGAACAAACTTTTAATATTTTCTTTTTTTTTTAATCACAAGAAAGAATAGAAATATATATAACTAAAAATTCATGGAAATAGAAAGATATTTTAAGAAAATAACTTTTTCCTCTTACATACATCATTTTCATCTTAATACAGCTGTTGTTGTTGTAGGCCATTTTGGAACAGGGAGTGCAATTGCTCTTGCTTTCCAATGGCGCCATCTATGGCCTAGAATTCGACTTTTGCCACATCCATGCGTCACACCCGTTTCTAGGGAGGACCCATTCCTATATCCACAGATCGCAATTTTGACCTGATTCAGAGAAAGATCCATCTCCGATAGAGTACCCTCCAGAAGTATAATTTGTTATGGGAACATGGAGGACTTTGCGATCCGACATACTTTAACGTGCACCAGTCACCATTTACTACATGCGGAGTCTTCTGCCGGTTGAATATTAGCTCCCGTTCTCTCTCGAACGTGAGTCCAGCTCCCTGCCAAGAATACTATCCCGGTCAATAAACAGCTGTGTCAAACTACAAATATAAATATAGAGTGAATTTCGTCCCAGGGACATGATTCAGGTTAGAGAGAAGGTTCCTAATATAAAACATTCTATTTGAAATTCAGATTAAAAGTTCATAACTATTATGATGTTCATTATTATTTTATCTAATGTGACCAAATTAAATTATCTGTAGATTAGCGAAATTTGAAAACTCAAAGCCACAACCGAGTTATTAAAAAAAATTAAAATATTAACAAATCTAACAAATGTAGAAATCCTGAAATAGGATTACACCAAGATTTCATCAAAACAAGTTAAATCTCTTAACTGCAGTTGTTATTATGTTTGGTTTAAACAAAACACAGAGAATATAAAGTATTTGTTAGCATTTGGCTACACTTGAATGACTTATCTACTTGACCAAGACATCCACTATGTTTTTCTATAGAAAGCTTCTGTTTTATAATGTTTTTGAATAAGTCCAGCAGTTTTATGATTCAAAATTTTATAAGTGGTATCATTTTTTTCTCATGCGCTATTGTGTAGAAATAGATTATGACCTGCGATTGGAGAAATAACGGAAGAAGTCCCACTGTTTAATATCCTCCACTTAGCAAGCAGCAAAAAGTTTGGCTATCTTTCGTGCCCAGTTCAGACAATAAGGGGGAAAGTTTTCTTTAGACTATTACATCAAATTATTACATACACATTATAAGTCAAAATTAGTTTCCATCCATGTGAGATCAAAGACAGAAAGTAGAAAAATAAACAAATCTTTTATATAAAATTTTTTTCCAAAGATTTTAGAAAGAAAAAGAAAGACACTTCGAACTAGCCTCGTTGAAACACGCATTTGCCACCGTGATGAAATTCAACTTAAAAAAAATATATTATTTATCCCTTTGTGCCAAGCTTTATCCAAACGAACACATTAGCTGTATAATGGAAAATAAATTAGTGAAAACAAATTCTTGTTCGATAAGAAAGAAAGGAAAAAAACTCTAAAAACACAGAATTGTCATCAGCTAAACGACGCTGTGGTAGAAAAACATGATAGTTTCGTTTCCCAATTACTGAAACATGAATGGGCATACGTGCGGTTGCAGTTAAATGGTTTCTTTTAAACACTTCTCTTAAATATTCATCAAAACCAAACAGCACTTTTGGCTTTCTAGAACGATACGGAAGAGTGACTATAAAATCGTTTGGAATTCATCAGGGGCTATTAAAAAGCCACGTGAACCGTTCTGTTAGTTTTGAAAACTGGTAGATGTTCGAAAAAGAATTTTAGGGGTCCCGTTTTGTTCTTATTCTATTGCTTCTAATCTTTTTCCTTCGAATTCCAAAGAAGAGAATCACTTTACTTTCATAGCGTTCACTGGGGGAAAAAATTGATTTGTCGTTTAAATTCTTAGTTGCTTCCGTAAAATCACATGTGTTTGGACTTTAATATATATATGTAATGAAATATATAAATGAAATAATGACTTTGATATACTATAAATGAAACTGAAATATTGACTAATATTTTTATTTAGGGAAAAAACTCAAGATTAAAAAAGAAAGAAAAGAAAAGCTGACATTAATTCTATAGAACTCCAAATAGACAATCTTTTCATTACTCTCAAAACCAGAATCATGGACCAAATTGTTTATAAAGTTTTTTAGTCATTTATTTTTTGTTACTTAACTAATTAAATTACAAAAATGATTTCGGAGTGTTATTTTCTCTGCATGTAATGAGCTCAAAATTTTTATGCAAAACAATTTTTGCCACAGATAAAAGCAAAAGTATGGCGGCAACACCAGATCGTTAAAGCAGTAAAAGTACCTCAACCAGGAAAACTGATTTAAATAGATTTGTGAAGCATTAAATATATTTCAGTTGCGATACATCAAGTAGACTTGTGTAAAAATTTCGAGGCTTAATTCAAATTAAAAATTTATAACAAATTTATTTTTCTCTGTAATTTGGTTAGACCCTCACTTAAAATATGCTACAAATTGTTTTTGTCAAGATTTTTTTCTGAAAAAACAATTAATTATGTTTCTTCTGTTAGATATATAGAGTTTAGGGAGTGTCTAGCTCATTCCTATAAGATCCTTTTTTTTTCAAGTTTTGTTTGTATTTAGCTTGTGTCATTCGTGCTTCGAAAAAAGAGTTTAATTCTTTACCTTTTCACAAGTTTTGGAATCTTGCTCAATAATACAAGTTAAAGTTAAATTTCAGTATCGAGAATTATTTATTTTTAATAAATAGAGATGCATAAATTTCTAAAACGTAATAAAATGCAATAATGAGCCACCGTGGCTCAGAGGATAGAGCTCCTACATCCCAATGAGGTAACCCAGGTTCGATTCCCATCGTGGCAGGTCGATGCTCCTGGCTCTCACTAACCACAGTTCAGGTGTAAAAATCCTCTGTGGTAAGCGGATCATGGGTTAGATTCAAATTGTAGTCAGGCTAAACTTGGGAGATTTCCAAAGTTTTCCTCTCCATGTAATGAAAAGGCGGGTTAGTTCGATCAAGAAGCCCTCTACAGAATCAACTTTGTCCCAATCCCTAATCCAGGACTTTCTTTGTCTTCTGGGTTGGGTTAAAAATTACAAAGCTATGGAGTTGATCAGCGATAGTCATCAACTTGGGTCCGCTATTCAACATTTGTTATGTTATGTTATAAAATAAAATTAAATAAAATGAAATGAGGAGCTAGAAAACGATGTATTCGTGATAGCAAAAAACTCGTTGCTAAAAGAGGCTAATTCATTAGTCTAACACTTGAGGAATTAATATCTACATCAGTTAATAAGCATGTCTGAGCTTCATTCTTAGAAATAAAATTATAACCAGGTGATTGAAATTCAGATCATTACAGTTTAGAGCGATTTGTTTTATCTTCCTTCTTTTCATTGGACAGCAAATAACATTAAGAGCGCTGTTATTTTGTTTATTTAATCAAAAAGAGCGAAGAGTTAAGCGTTCATTTTCCCCGTATCCAACAATTACATTTATTTTGCGTTTGTGAATCGTGGTTACTTTTGTATCCATTCAACTGTATGCATTCTTCTAGATGGGATAACGATTTTCATTTTTGTGTTGCCAACGCTCTCGGAAAGAAATCTCCTCTTGATAAATGAACAGCGATTTCAAACACATTACGCATTCTCTATATTCAACACAGCGAATAATTTGTCTATTTTCAATTTCCACAATCACTTCAGCACTCGAATCTAGGCTACGTGATGCCATTAAAATTCAAACGACTGCCCGCAAAAGATCTCGAAATTGTAAATGCACGTCGAAAGAAACAACTAAACTCGTCACTCTTTCTTGCATTGCATTTTGGGTGAGCATTCGGCTGTGAAATACGGATCAGACCATTTGTTTTAAAAGAATGAGCTTTTCGCTTACATTTTCCAATTATAACCGAAATAGATACATAATTGAAATTTTCTAAAGCATGGTAGTTCCAGTGATACAAAACTACTGCCGTTTAATAAATGCTGATTAATATAAAGTTTCAGTTTTTGGGTTGGAGTCTAAATGATAACTCATTTGTATTTCCATCGAATACTGTATGGTTGCATTTTTAATATCTGAGGCTTGAAGTTCTTAAAAGTTCATTATTTTCGGAATTATTATTTACGAAAGATGAGTATGTTTGGCGATAAGTTATTATCAACTAATGAGAAAAATTATGTTATGGGTCGAAAATACAAAAAGAAATAATACCTTATTAACCTCAATTAATATTGGTGTTGGTGGGCAGCCAAATATGCTACGCACTCTTAGAAAAACAGTCATTTGGGGCCTGTTCAACCAAAATGTGACTGAAATCATGTTCCTTCTTTTTCTGTTCTTTTCGAAAAGAAACATTCTTTACTGCATAATTGCTACATTAAAACACCCTCCTTAAGGTGATATAATGTTTAGAATAAAATACCTCATTTGGTAGTTAATTTGAAGACAAAATAAGCAATTAAAGCAGATATTTTCAGACAATTTTTTTAAAAAAATTAAATAATTAAAACAATTACATACCTTTAAATATACTTCACAACTGTAGTATTTTTATACAAAATCATTTTATTCACAATAATTTTACACCATAAAATACCGATAAAATTTGCATAAAGTAAAAAAAATTTTTGCAATATAATGCAACAATACTTAGAATCTTTGAAGAAACAGCTCAGCATTGAATCATAACATTGACGGAGAAGACTAATGGCTTCAAATGTTTAATTAAAGTGTTTTAAAGATACTATATTCAGATATATCATACTATGGTGAATGTTTCTTCCAATTTTCAGGAGGTATTGGGACTTAATTATTTATTTACGTACATATATGGGTTTCTTTGTAAATACAAAGAACGTCTTGAAAGCTCTTTCAAGTTTGAAAAACAGGTATCATAATTTTAAAAAACACAACAGGAAAAAAACATCATATGTTATAGCGGGATTCGAACCCCTGACATATACGCTTCAGAGCAGTTATCCGAATAGCAATATTGCACGGTGAGGTTCAAGTAAAACAACAATAAATTATTGAAGTCTCCACTGCCCCGGGGTGTTTTTTTCCACTCAGAAGCGTAGAGGCGTATCTTTGTACTGTTTTTCTAATTTTCATGCTACCTGTTCTGCAATTTTACAAAAGAGAAGCAATTATTTGCATTAATCACATGACCCTCTGATGAACATATGAACAGTTACAGATGAACATAAAAAAGATGCATCCATTGTTGTGAGGTTTGAACGGCTCATCTCTACTTTACAAGGCTTTTGGTGGAATGGCGCGACCACTCGGAAAAGAAAATTCTAAGAATAACTACTGGGCATGTTCATTTTATTCCTCTTTCATGAGATCAGTCAGCGCTGACTAATATGAAAATATCCAAGACTTATTGCTTCGGTTAAATTAAAAGCCATCATTAGGCCCATATTGACCAGTTAGAAAAAATGAAGTAAAACATCGCATAGCTTATTACATCAGTAGTCACAGAAATTCTTTGACTAAAAGAATACAGCTGGCGTTCTATTCACCGTTAAAATTTAAAACTTTTTTTAAATCAAAATTTTATAGCATGGTTGTAGTCCGTGCTCATTACAAAACACCCTTTATAAGCCCAATTCGAGTTTAATAAAAGATTGCTCAAATTAGAGAAAAACATTACAAAGATTCATCTATTGCAACGTATGTAAAATCCTATAGTCCGGGACCTATTGGAATTGGCTCGGGATGCCGCGCATGAAAATTCCACGAAATCAAGTGATAGGAGAGAAGAGAAAGGTGTAAAAAGGGGAGAGAAATTTATTATGTATTTCTCTATCTTGTGCTCTCTGCATATCGATTTGAGAAGGGTATATTAGCCGAGCTTTGTAATGAGCTCACAAGCCTGCGTATGCGTGCGTAACAATAAATAAATAAACATAAATAAATAGATGCATCCAAGGTTACGGTGGGATTTGAACCCGATACCTCTACGCTTCCATTTCAGGACGTTGGGACAGGCTTGATGTAGTACTTTCATTTACCCTGATGTAGTATTTTAGTATTAGTTAAGCTACTGATTTAGTTCAGTTTCGCACAGGCATTTGCACATTTACAAATGCATATTTTTTTAAAAATAATTTTTAATGTATGT
This sequence comes from Parasteatoda tepidariorum, assembly GCF_043381705.1. Lineage (NCBI taxonomy): Eukaryota > Metazoa > Arthropoda > Arachnida > Araneae > Theridiidae > Parasteatoda > Parasteatoda tepidariorum. The sequence continues at coordinate 15,992,332 of NC_092205.1, forward strand.
AAATGTTAACTTACAGCTTACATGGAAGAAAAAGCCAACCGACGAAAAACAAAGTTAACAAGCATTTACTGCACTGTAAAAATTACCCACTTTTGCTTAAAATTTGCCGTATTTGCTATCTAACAATATGGAAATAAAAACCATATTTTATTGTTAATTTTACTAAAAAGTTATTACCAGAGCTCTTTTGTAAAAATTACCTTGTATTTTGGAGCTTCCATAGAACCAGAAACCCGGTAAATTGGATCATATTCTGGTTGTTTTGACCATACTCTTTCGCGGAAAACGTATTTTTTGAAAAAAAATTTTTTTTGTTATTTTCTTCTTCTTTTTTTAATTTCTCGTCTGTTTATTTACATTGGAAAGTAGTCAAAATCTCAATCGAAAAAATAGCTCTAAGTTTTATTAGCATTACTTAGGTTGCAACTGTAATTTGTAAAGTCATGCAGCACAAAATACTGCTAAAATTTGAGCGCACTAGATAGTCAGAAAGAAGTTAAAATTTGATTGACGATAAATTTTCTTTGGCAATAATATGAATATAAATTCTTTTTGCCTGGCGATATGTTCGAATTTGCTATAAAAAGAAGATAAATTCTACTTGAAACGGTCAAAAAACTATCCATCTCGTATTGTCCTCAGGCATTTGCTCCAATAGTGATTAAAATGCTCTATCTAATCAGAAAGTATTCAAAGTTTCAATCATAAAATTTCACCTCACAGACAAGAAAGCGAAATATAAAAACAAACAGCCCAATTAATTATTTTAAAGCAATTTAAATGATCTAATGCAATTTATATGAATATTTCAAAACAATTATAGAAGTTGATCGTGAGCACAGTTTGATTTTATTTTGTTCCAGAACAATGCAAAATTTAAAATTTATTATGCCTTCCAAACAAATTTCAAAAAAAGTTATAACTTTCAGTAATATTTTATATTTATTTGAACTTCAAAAATTAAATCTTTAACAAAATGCATAGTTATGATGTTCTTACAATTGTTTACAATTTTGAAAAATAAAATGGCGACAATGTATTAGATTATATTTAACATTCTGCACTGCTGTTTAACCTATAAAATCTGGAATAAATATTCACTGTTATAATAAATGGTATTTTGCAATCTCATTACTTTAATTACGCTATGAATCACAGAGGAATTGAGTTAATTAAACAAGCTTTATTTAACGTAAAGCATATATTAAACTATGTATGCACTTTCATGCAAATTGCATTATCATAATGATTATATATCTTCATTCTTATATTAATTGTATTTTAAGCAATAAAGGTTATATACTTTTTGTAATAAAAAATTAGATCAATGAAAAGTAAGTAGTAAGAAAAATTTTAAAAATTATAATCTTAAGTACCAATTTATAACATAAATTTAGGATTGAAAGTTGCGACTTTGAATGATACATATTTGCTCAAAGTTATACAGGGCAATATAAAAAATCGAAATAAAAAATCACGTTCTAGGATTTAATCTTAATCTTAATGGTTCGAGGGATATATGCTAATTAATTGGTGCAGTTACCATATTTTAAGTTATGAAATCAGACGCAAAAAGACACTTTCTTTGAATAAACATACTTTTTGTCCGATTCAGATTTCTGACCCCCAAAATATTGGGGGGGGGAGGTCGCCAACAATTTTGAAAAAATGTTCCCAATAGTTAGTCAAGAGAGCGGTCTAAAGTTTAGTCCCCTTAATGTTAATTTTACTTTTTGCGTATTTCGCTATAACTCGAGAAATTTTTAAGCAAATTAAAATATTTTTGCACACAATTATAAAATTCGTTTATCCAAAGATAATTCCATGTAAAAATAACTTTTAGTAAATATTTATATTTTTTTATTATTTTATTTAAGAATGGTCGAAAACATTTTGAATTTTATACTTTTTGCGTATTTTGGCGTATTTTGGGAGGGAACTTTTCAAACAGATTGAAAATTTTTTACTCACAATTATAAAATCTGTTTATCGAAGGACATTTCCATGGAAAAAATAATTTTCAATAATTATTTAGTACTTTATATTATTTTAATTAATAATAATCAATAAGATTTTGAATTGCAAGGTATTCAAAATCTTATTTTAATACCTTGCAATTCAAAATCTTATTTAAAAAAGTTTTAAAAAAGTCGTATGAAATTCAGTTTCGACCGATTTCAATCAAATTTTGCATTTTGTCATAAAAAATTATATGGTTTTAAATAATGCAAAAAAAATTTATACTTTCAATTCAAAATTCTTTTGACTGTTTTTAAATAAATAATATGAGATATTAAATAATTATTAAAAATTATTTTTTGCAGGGAATCATCCTTGGATAAACGAACTTTATTAATTGTGTTCGAAAACTTTTCAGTCTGCGTAAAAAGTTCTTAAGATATGGCGAAATATAAATTAACATTAAGGGGACCAAACTTATTTCAAATAGATTGGCCATATTTCAAATAGATTGGCTATACTTAATATTTTGAGAATCAGAAATTCAAATCAGAAGAAAAAAATTTATGTTTATTCAGAGAAAGTAGGTTTCGTAACTTGAAATATCGTCTGCACTTATTAATTAGCTTGTTTGAGGTCACCTCCTCAAACCATTAATATAAAACTCTAGAACGTTACGATCCGATCATTAGATATAAAATTACTCACAGTTATACTATTTCTTTTTAAATAAATTTTTTTTAAAATTTTTCTTTTTAAAGTTTATGCGAAATTAATAAAACTAAAGAACAAAAGAATTGTTTAAAAGGGATGCGTAGAGAGCAAAGGTTTAGATTATTTGCTTTCAAATGTAAATTTTAAATAGGAAGTTAGAAAACAGTTGCGAAAAAAATAAATAAAAAACTACTTTTATAGAATCGTTTGCGCAATAAACTAAAATTCGTTTTTATCATTTTAGCGATATATTTATGCAAAGCATACATATTAAAATATTTCGCAATTGCAAAGTGTTTCACAGCCATGATTTGTAATTTTTGAAAAATTTAAAAGCTAAATAAGACATATTTTTAACGAAAGTATAAAGTTACCAGCCTTCTTAACAAAAATCTCGTTTTTCCATTGTCCATAATTTATTTTTAAGTATAATTTAAATGTGATATGGTGGAAGGCAACTAAATAAATAAATAAATAGAAGGAAAAGTTAGAAAATGGACAATTGAATTATTCAAAATAATGAATTTTACTAAATAATATGTGTCTTGAAATGTCATAAGAAAATCAGCCTTACTAAGTAGAATGATTTATCGAACTACAACGTACTCCATTTGTACTAATCGTATAAATATCCGTTTCTGCAGGAAAAGCATCCACTATACACTATTTATCGTGAGAGCATAAACGCAGAGACAAATCTTTTAAGTACGCCATAAAGTGTTCTCTTTAATTAAAGATAAGGAGACTTCTTTTACAGCTTTCATTTGCTAACAAATGAACAATTGCAGTTTAGCTTATTAACTTAGATAGTTTACAATAAATCAAGTAAAAGTTTTAACTTCTTAATTGATTACATGATGTGATAAATTTTACGAATCTAGAATGACGATTATAAGGATTTGATAAATATATATATTTTGAATGTATTCTATAAATGAATTAAAATTTAGGAAATTTTCTGTAATGAAACAAAACTTAATAATTTTCAAGGGAAATTTTTCATGGATATTAAATTTGATCTAATTAGTAGTTAGGATTTAATCTATATTAAATATGTATTTTAATTTTCAGATAAAAGTCCTACCCCTCAGTATTTTCAATACACATCCCTGTTTAGTCAAAGGCATACAGTAGTTTGAAGTTGTTCTTGTCGTAAGGCATTAAGACACTGGGGTAAGTTTGTTCTTGTTTTCCAGCGGCGCCATCTATGGCCAAGAATTTGACTTCTGCCGCACCCATTCGTCACGACCCTTTTATAGGGTGGTCCCATTCATACATCCATTTATTCATCCGTAAATCATAATTTTGACCTGAACCAGAGAACGATCAATCTCCAATCCAATACCCCAAGAGGTATAATTTATTAAGGGAACATGGAGGACTTTGTGACTCGACAGATTCAACGTGCACCTGTCACTATTTACTACACGGTATGGTCTTCTATCGGCTGGATTCGAACTCCCGTTATCACGAACAAGAGGCCAGCTCCCTACCAAGCAGGCTATCCCGGCCGCTACAGCAGTTTGATGAAATATTCAATTAGCTGTTGTTTGAAAAGCTGTTTCCATTTATTCTTGAACCACATTTTGATCATTAACCCTTTTAGGGGTGGTGGAATAAAAACTGTTCCACTTTTTTTTATTTTTGACAATAATATAAACCTCTAAAAATCCCTTTATTAGCTCTTTTCAACAAAGCAGTTTTTAATCAAACACTTTCAAAGCTATAGAAAATCGCTTCTTTGTGATTATGCATTCAATGACCACAACTTTCTTGGCATTTTTCGACCAAATTTTGTCCTTAAAAGTTTCTCCACCGTAAAGAGTTAAACAGGACAAAAACATCGTTAGCCTCAAATTAAAGTAAAATTGATTGCAAAGTGTAGTCATGTTTGATCACTACACTACGCATAAAAATGCTAATTTGGCTGTGCTAGAGTCTAAACCTGCAATCGTGTTAAATTGTTTTGAGATATACAGTGTGCCAAAATAAAAAATGGACCACCCTGATTAACTTTTGATCTTATAATCGGATCTTTGCGTCCTAGGACTCAATCTTAATGATTCAAGGAGGCGACCTAATTAATTACGATATTTCAAGTTACGAAATGACGAAATGAGACACAAAACCGTACTTATTCTGAATAAATATAAATTTTTTCTGCTGGATTTGGATTTCTAACCCCCAAAATACAAAGAGTAGCCGCAGTTTTGGAGTAACGGCCCTCATATTTTGGTCAAGAGAGCGGTCCAAAGTTTGGATCGTTAATATTAATTTTATTTTTTGCGTATTTCACCATATCGCGAGAACTTTTTAAATGAATTGAAACATTTTTGCACACAACTATAAAATTAGTTTATCCAAAGAAAATTCCATGCGAAATATGACTTTTAGTAAATCTTTATTTACTTTCTACTATTTTATTTAAAAATAGTTGAAAAATTTCGAATAGTAAGGTATGCATTTTTTTACATCAATATAAGGAACGTAGTTTTAAATGGCGAAATACAAAATTTGAACGAAATCGGACAAATAGTTCCTGAGAATTCGAATTTCAAAGATGCCGTATTTTAAAAATTCAATTTTTTTGAAAATACTCTCCCGATTTCACTCAAAATTTGTATTTTGCCATGTAAAATCACATCCTTTAAAATTATGTAAGAAATTTTATACCTTACAATTCAATTTTTTTCTTGATTTTATTTTATAAAATGATAAATATTTGTTGAAATTTATTTCGTGCATGGAAATATCTTTGGATAAATGATTTTTAGAATTGTGTGTAAAAAAATTTCAGTTCACTTTAAAATTTCGCGAGATATGGCAAAATACGCAAAAAGTAAAATTAACATTAAGAGATCCAAACTTTGGATCACTCTCCTCACCAAACTATGGGGACCATATTCCCTAGATTGCGGCTACTCCCTATATTTTAGGGGTCAGAAATCCGTAAAAAAACAGGTCAGTTTATTCAGAAAAGGTTCATTTTTATGTCTGGTTTTGTAACTTGAAATATCGTCTGCACTTAATTATCATGTTTGAGGTCGCCCTCTTGAGCCATTAAGATTGAGTCCTAGAAAGTGAAAATCAGATTATTAGATCAAAAGTTATTCAGGGTGATACATTTCTCTTGCGCACTGTACGTACATCTGAGATTTACGTATTACAAGTTTTATACTCATTTACATATTTATTACGTGTCAAGTTACTTGCGTATTCCCAACTATCAAAGAGAAATTATTCAATGCAATTGGAATAACATTGGATTCGAAATTAAGGGTAAATAGAAGCTCAGTGTTAATAGTTTCTAAGCATAAGAAGGATAGAAGGATATTTTAATAAAGAGAACATTTAAAATAAAATGAATTATACTGCATTTGTAAGTTATATAATGAAATATATTCTTTAGAGTAACATATAGTTTCAGCAAAAAAGTTTATTACTTTATGTTCAGCCTTTATGTTATGAAAGGCGGAAAAAATTAATTCGTGGTAAGAGTCAATAAGGTTAGGGTAGATATGAATTCTTTATCTAAAAAATATTAATTTTGTTTTCTTCCAAATAATTTTAAAATTTAAAGATGTTTCTTTATTTCGCTTTCATATAACACTGAAATGTTTTTAAAGTCAAATTTACGGAGCTCCAAATTTAATTTGAAGTTCTCAAACTTTTTTTGACAAATTTTCATGCTTTGATTATGAATCAATAGAATACAAACATTTCTAATATTGAGATCACGTGACATACCAGAAACACTTCAATGTTTTTATTGATTTAACTTACAAATTATAATTATGAAGTTATTTACTCTACATTAAGTGTTTTATGTAATCACGAAGCAAAGTAGCTTTGAAAATGCAAGCCTTTAAATATTCATAAATTTTGTAAAATAATACTTATACAAAATTAAAATAATTAGTGATTTTTCTTACTTAATTTTTTATCACTGTAGTTTGTTACTTATACTAATTTAATTTTATTATTATATTTTATGATTTTTTATAATAATTTTTTATAATAATTTATTTTCTAATATTTTGCGATAATTTTTACTATTCACTATATGACACTTTTGTACACGTTTATGTAATGAATACATTTATTCAAATTTTTTGTTATACAGTTAAATTACTGGTTACAGTTTAAATTTATTTTTTTAATAAGAAAATTAGCTTATTTTTTATTTTCTCAGTTTAATATGAAAATTTATAACAACTGAAAATTTATACGAATAATTAAAATCTGCATACTGTCCTCTTTAAAAGTATTCCTAATAAATTTAGGGTTAGAAATGTATTAGTTAATATTTAAAAGAATAAATAAGAAGCGTATTTTTAAAAAACTTATACAATATTTCAGACCTACACATAAATTTTCAGTTTTCTTTTGTGCTGATTTACAGGGAGAATAATTGTGACACTGAATACAAATTTAATTCCTGAATCCAATTCTAATTAATACTGGAAATTCATTTCCTTTCTGAGTGTGTAGCTAATAAATTGGGTTCCTCTTTAAATACTCAGATAAATTTAATTTCCTCTGACAGTAAAAATGAAAAGAAAGAAATGTGTTGCATATGCAATCATATCTCATGAAATTACATAGAATAACAGCAGAACTGTTTCAGACAAGATTACTTTTCTCGAAATGATAGCTTTGAAAATGTTTTCTTCTTTTTAATGAGAAATCTTAAGTCTATTTCCTGAATTACAATATTTTATTGTTTCGTCTTCAATGTCTGCTTTTAAGAATATAAATGAGTCTCAAAATGTTTCCATATCACCAAAGTTAATTAAGCGCCATTAGCGTCAATAATAAAAGGCGATTTTTATATTTCTCCGAAGCGAATGAAATGAACCGGGTTCGAATACCAGCTATGGAATTTGAATTCCGCATCCGTCTTGCACCAATCACAGTGCCGACTTATATTTAGTGGTAGATCGATCATGGGCTAGAGTCCCCTTGACATCAGACTAACCGCGGGAAGTTTTCCTCTCCATGTAACGCATATGCTGGCTAGTTCCATCATAAAGTCCTCCACGACGGCAAATTTCTCCCAATACTTGATCCAGGAGTTTCCTTGTCTTCTGAATTGAGTTCAAAATGACTGGCCTACGGAGTTGAACATTGGTAGTCGTAAGCCAAACATTGGGTTGGCTGTTCATCCACAGTTATAAAATTTAAAAAATAAATATTAGTATTTATTACCAAAATTAATTAAGCATCATTGGCGTCTGTAATATTTTGATTTCTTAGGTCGCTTTTAAGCGAATGAGTACCATCTTTTCATTCCTTTTTTTTTTTTTATTTTTTAGTACGCCATTTATTTTTCTTTTCAATTTATAAATATTACCAAAATTAATTAAACCACATTTAAATCAATAATAGTATGGCGATTTCTCACGATACCCTTAAAACAATAAGTACATTTTATACATTAATTTTGATTTCTAGAACACGCCTATTCATTAATTAAATAATTAACTAATAATAAATTTGATCAACCATCAATGGTGCCAATCATAGTTTGTTTCACCCATACCAATGAGTACTATTGCTTCCTTAATTTTGCTTTTCAGTATACCTCTTACTTCAATTGCTTTTGATTTTAAATTATTTAGTTTGATAGATTCACGTTATAAAAGCATAATTATAAACGAAAAACAACTCATTAGTTCAAATGACATTAGAAATACTAATTTGGTGAGGTAATTCACCCATGCTATCATGTTCATGCGGATCATTGAGTTTATCTGACACAACAAATAAAAAATAACTGAATATTAAAGAACATGCAAAAAAAATTCTTTTTTCTGTTAATGAGAACTTTAAGGAAAAAATCTTTAAACCATCTGGAAGACATAAAATCATCGGCAGCTTCATTTTTATCGGTGGCAAGCTCTAAGCTAATAAAAAAATAAAATTTTTAGTACGGCTCTACCGAATGAGTTAATTAAAAATTCAGACAAATTTTACAGTAGGGTATAAATCAGTCCACTGTCCAAATTTTAGGATAATAGAACAAACAAAGTTATAACAGAGAGAAATACAAGACAAACAGCTAATCCAGTCAATTGCATTGATTCTTTCGTATAAATTATTGCTTGACAATAAAGGATAATCTCCTTAATCATTAATATTAAACATTACTTTGCATGCATTGATTATTATTATGCTATCTTTTCCTTTTTCAATATAAAAGAGAGCTATTTATTTCCGCTATAAAATTTCTACTCATTATTAATCGCCCATTAGATAACTCGGAAAAGCCATTCATCAAAAAAGAATATTTACAATCAGTACCATCGTAATCCCTTCTTTGTATCAAACGTCACCTTACAGAAGATTCCAAACAGATTTTGAGTTATAAATGAAATAAAATACCTTCGAAATGCAAACGAAAATAGAAAAGGGGGGGGGGTATGGCTCGTAATCGATATCAAAATGCATTCTCTGAATCCTTTGAATTTTTGCTACTCCCTCAGACTTTATCCCTCTTTTGGACATTGATGGAGCTGTTATTTGCTTCAGAAGCGGCAAAGGCACTCTCTGGAAAAGCCCATTTAATCCCTCTAGGGTCTGTTTATTCCACATTCCCCCAGACAACTTTGTTTTGTTCCTTCTCTACATATTACACTGATAAATCCCTTTCTGTGTTATTTTTCGTTGAATCTCACCTTGCTTCGGAATGAAAATACAAATAACAAGTTAGACAGCTGATTTACTTCCTGATGCCGTTTCTTATTATTCATGATTAGTGTAAAATTATAAGTTAATTAGCTGAAGAGAGTTACAGATAAATTTACGGATGATTTTTGTAAAATCCATGAGGTGGTTCCGTTAGGACGTTACGTACAAGCACTGTAAAAAAATGCTCAAATTTCGTGAAATTTTTTCTGATTTTGATGAAATTGTTGCTTGAGGAACGTTATGAGCAAACCCTTTCATCAAACTGAGGAAATGACTACAGTCACTTATATTAGAATAATAATTTTTTCAAAGACATTAGGCTTAGACTTATTGCTGCAAATTGATTAGCACAATCGATTAAGAAATAGTTCAAAAAGAGTGTGGGAAAATGAAAACTCTGTCATAGCTAGGAGTTGAACCCGGAAAACTTATTTGTTTAGCAAGCACACTAACCCAACCGATCTTCATAGAATGTTATTTTATAATATGTATATTTTTCTTACCTTTTAGGATATATAATATTCATTAATAAGATAATTTCGATTTATTTATAGGCGTATTTTAGGACATTTTTTCCAAGTCTTATTAAAATTTTGATATCATATGCGTCTTCTATTAAAACATTTCAGACTTTTGAATGCCATTTTAATATTCGGTATTCTTATGCTTTTGCAAGATGTAAACAAAGTAGATTCTATCATCGTACATAAAACTGGAAAATGTTACATGCTTTTTTTTTGGATGTGGTCATGTGATCGAATGGTAAAGGGGTTTCTTCCTTTTCATTTGGTGAAGGGAAGTTTCCGACTTCCTCGACCACTGTTCAATTAACTGTGAATGTCTAATAAGGGGCGAATTTGAAGATGAACAAATATTTGGCCGATTGAAATGTATTACTAATATAAATGTGAGATGTTAATTTTGGAATAAAAATATCAATTGAATATCTGAAAGCAATTTTTGGATCAATCAGAAGCAACAATTTTACACTTTTTGTACTTTTCTTACTTCGTTTATTTCTGCACCTTAGGATTAGTTTAGGGCTAGAAACATATATATTTGGATGCTGCTTTAGCAATTTTCATGGCAGTTTAGTCCAAATTCTTTACTTTTCTGTGGATTTAGTTTGATTGTAGAATTTAAGCATAATTTTTGGCCGTGTGAGATACATCTGAATTTGTTATGAAGAAGAGATATTTATTCCTGAAAAATAACAAAAAATCGTTTAGGAAAAATTTATTCATTATTTGAATCCTGTTATAAGGAACATGGCCACATTTTAAAATTATAAAAAAAAAGGGAAAAAAGTTCTTCAAAGGGATCAAAAGAATCATAATTGTTCTCTCATCAAGAAAAACCGTTAATTAGCGATCGGATTGAGGACACCCAGTCCTTACGCTTAGAATTAAAAATAAGTGATGTCTTCTTAACGGCGATTTTTCGAAAGATAACATAGCCAAAAATAAAACCAACAGTAATTTACAAATTTAAAATTTAACCAACAAATTTAAAAATTTGTAATCAATATTAAATTTGAAAATAATGTGGCGAAAGCTAATCGCCAAAAAAGACTGTGAGAATTAGTATAACCATATAACTGAAGCATTTTTCTGGTAAGAAGTAAATAGTTATAAATAGATTTTGATTTTCGATTGATCGCGACAGTGAATTAATGAGTTTTACATTTGTATTCAAATAAAAATATAGCCGTTACATTGATTGTTAAGAAAATAATAAAATATTTATATTAGCTTTATATAAAATGTAATAAAAATTAAACAATTGGTTTAGTTTAATTAAAATTCAATTAAAATGATTAAAAATAAACAAATTTAATAAATTAAAGAAATTTTAAAGGCTAGGAAATATATGTAATGCATCACAGCAATAATTTTAATGTCATAACCACAGAGAAGTATCAATGAGGTTTCATTAAAATGCCAGAGCATGGGAAAAAGCTAAGATTTTTTTTAATACCGGAAAATTACAATATTTTGTTCTGAAATACTATACAACATTTCTCTGCTGTTCTAAATTAAACTACTTGTTGAACGATGAATTAATCGTCTTTTTATGTTTTAATTTGAGTTTATGAAATTCCCTGTTGTCTGATTATCTGTTTAGCTTCAATTTTAACTGTTCGAGTCTTTTTTTTCTGGGCTGTCGAATGTTAATGGTGGGTAGGTACTTTATTAACGTCACTCTAGAGCTGTTCATTGGGCTATTGGCGACGGTCTGGGAAACTTCCCTGAGTAAGATCCGAAGACATGCTATCGTAATTTTGATTTTCTGCAGAGTAGCTCCCTTGCTTTGATAGCCCGATGAACTGCATGCAAAGTCGAGCACTTTACGGTAGAACAGTTTAATGCGGACCGATACCGTGCACCCTCGGTCCCTATTCAAGCTGAGCAAAGTGGTAACCCACCCGCTTACTGACCGCAGTTAGTGATGCTTCACTTTGGCGTTCTACTGGAAATCGATCAGTCCACTGCGGAACGTCGAGTTTTAATAAAAACAATGTAAATTTTGTTTTAGCTCCTAAAATAAACAACAATGATATAATTCAAAATTATTTTTATTTATTTATTTCTATGTTGAATATAATACTAATTTTAAATGAATTAATCGTTTTAAATTAGTAGAAAAAGTAATAAGAGCTTTATTGTTTTTATTGAAATTACATACATTTGCTGAGGCGCTTGTCCTAAGAAACCAGACCTTTACTTGGTTTATTCCTGCACCTTAGGATTAGTTCAGGGCTAGGAACATATATGGATGCTGCTTTGGCAGTTTCATAGCAGCTTAGTCCAAATTCCTAACTGTACAGTTGATGTAGTTTCTTTGTTGAATTTAAGTATAATTTTTGGCTGTGTGAGATACATCTGAATTTTTTATGAAGAAGAGATATTTATCCCAGAAAAATAAATAAAATCGTTTGGGAAAAATTTATTTATTATTTGAATCCTGTTAAAATGAACATGACCACATCACAAAATCATAAAATAAAGAAAAAAAAGTCCCTTAAAAAATATATATACTTGTTCTGCCATCACGAAAAACCGTTCATTAGCTCCCAGTCCTTACGCCAAGAATTAAAAATAAGTGATTTGTTCCTAACCGCGATTTATTGAAAGATAACACAGCCAAAAACAAAACCAACAGTAAATTTAATATTGATTTAAAATTAGTAATCAATATTAAATTTGAAAATAATTTGGCGAAAGCTAATCGCCAAAAAGACTGTGAGAAGTAGTATAACCAATAATCTCAAAGGAAGATAAAGCGAGTAGCACTAGTAATATTTTGAATTAAATAGCTTTCTTTTACTTTATGTGTAATTAGTTAACAACTGATTTTGATAGTACGTTAAACTTGCCTCTTCTTGTTACCGTGAAATTACGTTATTAAAAATTTAAAGGTGAATAATTTCAAGATAGCGGAAATATCGCAGCCAAAATGTCTGCTTAGTTATATACTGATTTCTGGTGAAAATGTGAGCTGTTCTGCTCGGATTGAATCGAAAAACTGACAATAAACTATTTAATACCAAATAAGTCTCAAATCTATTTACTGATTGATAAAAAAAAATATTGATTGTAGTCGATTATCTGCCAAGTTATTTCAATCTGCTTGCCGGTTTGATTTGACAAACTACTCATATAAACTACTATAAAATGCGTGTATGCTTTTCGTTGCATAATAAAGATATTTATTTTCTTATAAGATTTAACTTAAATCTGTCCTCTGCATAAAGTACTTTTATAATATTTAGCTTCTATTCACTTTGGAGAATTTGCACGAATTCATAATAAAATTCTCTATTAACACGTTGAATGCCACGCTAATTTTACATGGCTTGCCCGTCTGGCCAAAATGATTTTTGTTTGTTCTATATTGATTTAATTTCTTCAAACCATTTTAGTAATAATAATAATATAAAAAAACTAAAAGCATTAAAAATTTACTCGAATTACGTGTTTCTAATAATCTTGGCTTTGCCGGTCACCGGTGACCCCTGTAACGCTACGAACAAACTCAGTGCCGGTCACCGGTGACCCCATGGCATTCAACGTGTTAAAAAACATTCTAGGTGTTTCATCCCACCAGGAACTATCCTTGGTTTTGGTGTGATGGAACACTAAGTGAAACACCGCTTTGGGGCAAAGTGGTTGCCACCAATTTTGGTGCTCAGATACACGAAAATTTAAAAGTGCGGTGAAAATGTTTATTTCGGAGGGCAAACTAGTATGAATTGAAGCAAGTTAACATGCCACCATTTTGAACAGAAGTACTATTTTTCTATCAATAGGCTAGGATCGGAGCTGTTGGGGACACCTGTAACACCATTATTTATTTTGTAACATGATGTGTTTATGCAAATGAATGCCTGAAATATTCCTCTACTAAGGGCTGAACTAAAATATTCACATCTAATTTTTTAATATGAAATAATGATATCATTCTACACTTATGATTACCCAGTTGAAATCTCAAAAAGTAGCTTAATTCAAAGTTTGGAAAATATTAAAATATTTTTTTTTCTTCCTTTTAACAGTTTTAAAACGTAAAAGTTTGAAAAAATTTGAATGCAACCCAGAATAAGGCTACGCAAATATTTCTGAAATCTTTTTTTATTTCATTTTAAAGGATACACAAATTCATTGGGACGTGTTATAAAAATTACTCGTTTTACATGAACCCTCTTCACTTAAGTTGCTTCGGATCAACATAAATAGGATAGATGTCTTCGATGGGATTGATTCTGGAACTTTTTAGTTTTAACAATCCCGACAATACTGCTTTTCTCTTAACTTTTTGAGCAATTTTTTTTAGGAGTTTGCTAATTTCATAAGTATACAGTGAATATCTATTTTTCCTTTTTTGCTGATAATTTTTTGCTTATTTATAAAAAATGGGAATAATCGTTAAAATCGAAAAAAAGGAATTAAAAAAAACTTTTTTTTTAAATTTACATGATATTTTTTATTCAAAGAAAAAAGAACAATTAAAAGAAGTGATTAAATATTCAGAAGTTTAAGGATAAAGATATTCGTTTAAAAGATAGGATTAGAACAAAAAATAGGATTGTGAGTCTTTTCCTGTGAGGTTTAAAGCAATGAGTTTATTTTTGTAAAAGAAAAAAAAACAAAGGTTGATAAAACAAACAATCAAAAATGGACTTTCAACTGTAAATCATTTATTTATTTTCAATTTATTGAAAAAAATATGTCCAAAAACATTTTAAAACCATTTTTTTCATTTTTAAAAAAAAATTGTTTTTAAATTAAATATTTTTGTAAAAAAGTAAAATTTTTAAAAAATTTCTAAATTATAAATGTAAAATAAGTAGTTTATAAAATTATTAAAAAAAACCATGAAACAATGAAATTTTCAATATTTTGAGGGAATGTCATTCATTTAATCGATAGAAACATTTTACTCCGCTTTTTTATTTTATAAACTAGAAAAGAGTATTTTCAGCCCTCCATTAATTTTCAACTAAATATAGGAATTATTGGCAAAGTAACTTAAATAAAAGTAAAAACTTTAGAATGGTGAATACTAGTGAATTCCCCAGATGAAGTATGAAGTATGATGAAGTGTATTGAAAACTGATAATATTGAGTAAAATGTTTATAAACTGTTTTGATAAATCATGTGTGGATAATAATAGAATTATACATTAATTATAATTACTCCAGTAATTCTAATAATGAAATGAGTAATAGACATTTTAAATCAAAACGTGTTTTAAAATAGAGTAAGTCTATAATACTGAAGTACAATCGAAAAAACAAAGTAAATGCTTTCCAATTTATTCTGAGAAAAGTGGTTTGACAACTATTTTCCTTCTATTGCTAATGATATGAATGCTAAAACAGAATGTCAAGAAACTGAAAAAAAAATTATTTTTGAAAATTCTTTTCTTGCCTATGTAGCTTGCCATACAAAGATGCCAAATATATTAAATTTGAATTTTGAATTTTTCGTTGCTTAAGTTGTTTTTTCAATTGCAAGGCAGAATAGATATATCCATAGTTTTTTCAAATCGAAATACAGAAGAATAGAGATACAAGAAATGTGTTTACACATATTGTAAATTCTCATACAAACCTTCAACATATTTGGATAAAAAAATGGAACATTGAGAACAAAACATTAAAAAAAAAATTTTTGAAATTAAACTTACAAATGGCCATCGCTCCTTAATGTCCATCTGAGATAGCCATTAAAATATGAAAAATAACACATTTCTCAACTCCCAACACACAATTCATGAAAAACTGTACAGTAAGATATAAAGGACAATTTCTATCATGGAAAATTAGCAAAAAGAAACCAATAAGCGAAATTCAACGAAGAGATTTAATTAATTACTTTTTAGAAAACTTTATTACATTTTTGGCAAAGGTTTTCAAAGTTTGTGCAAAGTTTCATGAAGTTATTTCATGCACCCTACACATATCATCCAGTCATCCTTTTTAGTATTGTATTCTACATCCACTGCACTGATATTCATAAAATATTCTGAGTGTGTTGAGTAGGAGAATTTTTAGGGACAGTAGGTTCTGTCGAATAATCTGTTAGATCTGCAGAATCAGAATGTAATATGCAAGGCTCATATAGTCCTCGAAAAGTTTAAAAAAGTGATTTCAATATTATAATGAAAATGTAGGTATCTTTGTTTTCTCCCCCCCCCCTAAATCAAAATTTCTTTGATTGTGAACCTTCTCGCACCTCTTGGTTTCCAATTTTATTAGGCACCCTTTCCCATAGCGAAGTAATTGCTTACCATTATTTGCTAGGCCATAAACAGAATCAGGTAAATCTAATCTTTCGGACTTTAAATTACCGTTGAAACAGAAACAATTTAAACCTTTTGTTTAAAATAAATATGCATGCTTTATTTTTTATCTAATTTGAAATGATACTTTTTATAAAGCAAAAGATTAAGCAGATAAAAGATAAAGCATTTATTATTAAAATAATAACACGCATTTTTGTCTGCATAGCACAAGTATTCTGTGGTGCAATTCAAAAAACAACGTAAGTGCTTAGCTTTTGATTCCGAGAAAAGTGCCATGAAAACTATTTTCTCTTTATTGCTAATGCCTATGAGCGCTAAAATAGAATTTCAAAAACCTGATAAAACAAAATTTATTTTTAAAAAAAGTTCTTTTGCAGTATGTAACTTAGTATCTTAAAATCTCAATTTCGATTTTTTTGCCACTTACGTTGATTTTTCAATTGCACAGCAGTATTGCTGTCATTAGGTATAAAACATAATACAATTATGATGTACTGGCTTTGTAGATTTTAAAGCAACATAATATTTTAATTTAACAAACGGTATTTCCACACAGAAATTTAAACGCTTAATATCTTTCAAACGTCAAAACTAGGCATATGTAATGTGAAATGATGACTGAAGTAGACATTGGGTATCATTTTATTTTTTTATACATATATGCTAAGTGAATAATTTCAACTTTAGTAGAAAAAAAAACTGTTTTACGCCAAGAAACAACAATTGCTGCGAAGCAACGATCGGGATTGGTGAGTGGAAGCGAAAAGGGAGCTTAACCCTTTAGTAATTTTTAAGAATATAATTAGAAACATTGTCTATTTCATCAAATTTGTATTCATACTAACACTCGTTCGAATTTTATAGCAAAAACTAAGCAATTTTTTTTGAGAAAACCGTTTTCCCCCCGACTTTTACACTCCAGGCGGAGTCTAAATACAACTTTATTGTGCCGAATTTTTCTAAATATTTTTTTTATATCAAATGCATCCTTGTAGAGGACTCCATGAAAGATTCAACACAAAATATTTCTCCGTGTTAACGAAACCACTCTAGCATACAATCTGAAAACCTGGTTTTAGAAGCACAATTTTTACTAGTATAATGTATTTTCATCAATTTTAAATAATTAAAAATCAGAAAGATTGTTTTTCGAGACAAAATATCTTCTAAAATAAATAGGATCATTAAGCCTTGAATCTCAATGGGTTTTTTCCTTAAAAATTTAACATGATTCATTCAGTGTAGATTATATTTTAAAAATATTAATTAGCATATTTGAATAATAAAATGGTTACGTATTTTAAATAATGAGATGTCTGAACACTTCATAGTTAAAATATATTTAATAGTACCTGAATAATACGTATAAAGAAAACCGAAAAATTTATTGTAACAATTATTACTTAATGAAATATACAACATGAAATATTACGTATAACTTAATATACAATGGATGGTTTGAATTATTTGAGATGCAAATTGAAACTAATGTATGTTTTAAGACTACAATTTCATTAAATTTTTTTAGTTAAGAAAATTCAAAATAAATGCAAATGAAAAACAAAAACAATATTAAAAAGTGCGAATATGATTACCTCATAAAGGCATAGTTGTTCCAGTTTTCAGTAGAGATACACAGTTTTGAAATTATAAAATTTATAAATAAAATATAGATTGTTTTTAAGAGCAATGTTCTCAGTAAGATTGTTAAAAAAAATTCGCATTTTTTTTTCAAAATATACTTGATACTCGAAACATTTTCTAACCTAATTATAAAATAAAATGCAATCGATACAATGATGAAAACATACTCATAATAAATAAAGCAGGCAACTTAAAAATCCTTCTCCTGACTACGACATTTCACTATAAGACAGTTACAAGATATCAATTTGATACATTAAAATATCATAGCGAGTTTCATCTCTTCTAAGAATGCTTCATACTAATTTAGTATTTTGAATTAAAGACATATTAACTCTCAGAGACGGATTCTTCTCTTGAAAATACTCCTCAACCCTGAAACAATAATATTTTTTTTAAAAAACAATAATATTTGTTTTAAAAAATATCTAAAAAATATTTTCTTGACATTTGAACTTGAATCATAAATCTGAAGTTAAACTGTCACATAAAATACATTAAATAATGATTGCACGTATTGCTGGCAATATCTTAAAGTCTTCAGGTTACATTGATAAGCTACAATTTTTCGAAGAGGATAATTTTACACCAAACCATAATATTGTTTCCTGATTGATTAAAATTTTTTTTAACCCTTTGTATCACCGCGTTACTTATCTGCAACATACATGAAAATTCAATCTTATAATGAGCTGGATTTACCTATAAAATCGAACTAAATTCAGGTAAAGAAAATATTGCAAACTCGGGGGAACCAAGTCCTGATGCAGCTACCAATATTATCATGCGTTTAGCAAGAATTGTTCCACGACATAATTGCAGGATATACAATTTTTTTACAACAATCCCCTTGATTGTATATTTGGCTAAGGAGGGATTAAAAAATGTGGTGTGAGACTTTGTTACCATAAAAACAACCATTTAAAAAATTTTCACATGAAGTTGGAATTTTTGTGCTATTTTTCACGATATTGGAGGTGTTCAACAAATGCTTTTTATCAATAAATTTTTAATTTTGGGGTCTTAATTTTTCATTATTTTTTACATGCTTAATATGATGTATTCTAACATCAGCGTAAATATTTCTTAAATCAGAGTTGTTGAGTTACAAAGGGTTAAGTTTTTATTAGAAAGCATTAGAAAACACAAAGATGCCGGGATAGCCTGGTTTGCAGGGCACAATTGGAGATTGATTGTTCTCTGGTTCAGATCAAAATTACGATCGGTGGATGAAAGAATGGATTAGCCCTATAACCTAACGAATGGGTCAGACTTGTAAACAGATGTGACGTATGGGAGTGGCAGAAGTCAAATTCTTGGCCATAAATGGCGTCATTGGAAAGCAAGACCAATCGCACTCCTTGCCTTACTGGTCAACGACAACAACAACAAAAAACACAAAAACTTATTATTGCCTACATAATGATCAAGTCCGTTAGTATTTAAAAATTGGTATTTGTAAGCGTCAGACAGAAAAATTAATGATTATGATTTCAGTTACTAATCAATATTTTGAAATAATTTTTGTTTCAATTATAAAATTTTAAACTTTTTAAGTTATAAGCATTTTTAAAACTAGTTTTGAGAACAACTATTACCTTAAAATTCAAATTCGGTAACGAAGTTCAAGAGGCATATTTCAATAAATAAAATGAGTCAAAAATTGATCAGAAATATTGATTTGTAACCGAAATAAGGAATATAATCTTACAGACTTACTGGGATTTAAAACAGTAAAATAACCATTCAATTCAAGTGTATAATGGTTGATAGGATGAAAAGCGGAAAATGTAATAGTGTCAGAAATATGGTAATGATAGCAGCTTGCTTAATCAATTTTCATGAGAGCATTTTAAGTGAATGTTAAGTCAGACTAAGAAGAATGCGTTCAAAACGAAACAACATGAAGTGTAACTGGGTTTATTTCTATTTCATTTATTTATTTATTGTCAGAAGGTGACTGTTCCGTCCTTTTATTCAGGAAAAATGCTGCATGACACTATAAATAACTCTTCAGTTTCTTCCGTAAAGCTTCAATTACCACTGAACATTTCACTAATGGTGATTATGCATTCATTTAAGATGATGGTGTTCGCATTTCCAATATTGATGTACGCTATTTTTACACCATTCGTTCATAACTGTTTGTTCTGGACATTGTTTACCATTAACAGCAACCATTCGATGATTAATGGCTGTTTTACGCTTGCCTTGACCTTCAGCTACTAAAAACTCGCTCTCCTGTTCGTTCAATCATCTTAACACGACTTTACAATCACTGTCAATACTCTCATGTGAACTGGTTATTCGGTTATGCCTAATCTACAGTGCACTGTTCTTACTTTAATTTATAACCCTGGAGAGTAACGCTGCTACATTTGTGACGTTATCAAGCTGGTCAACTTTCTATTGAATCAACCAACATAAATATACTATTATTTTTGCCATGGATACCTTACTTAAATCTTGCAATGAAATTAATAGAATAAACAAAGAATTATAAGATTAAAAAATTTGGTTAATGATAACATGGTTAGATGATTAAAAAAATTTTCGAAACTCTGTCGTACCTGGAAGGGTAAATTAATGCCTCCAACAAGGGCTGGTGGTATTGCTCCACTTGCTAAAGCAGCAATTCCTCCTATCGTTGCCAATCCTAGTGGAATAGAGAGATACTTGAGACCTTTCACTACTTTCTTAACTTTAACCGCTTTTAAGGCAGCTCCACCCACTATTCCGATGGGTGCTAAGACACTTGTCCCGTGACCAGAGTATTGGTTATAATGACTTGTGGGATGCTGGTAATAGTAATCAGATACATGATATTGGTTGTAATGGTCTCCTGTATCGGGATAATCATAGGCTGGAGCATAGTCACGCTTTTGTCGATGCTGTGGATTCAAGCTGTGAACGTCAACGTTATTCCTTGATACATACGGAGCTAATAATCAAAAAGTAATAAATTATTACTTAAGTAATAAATAAAATAGCGAATGAATGAAAAAAAAGTTCGTATGGTACTTTCAAAACTAAGTGAATTCAACCAACTTCATCTGTTTATGAGAAAACGAAATGATCTCAGAAACTTTTTAATTAGTTACTTAATTATTTATAAATAAAAAATTGCTTAATCTAGCGCATTATACATGTCTGACTGACGAAAAACTGAAAATGTGTGCTTATATATATTATACAGTTGACGATTAAATTTCTGCTAGTAAGACTATTTTTCACCTTGATAGAAAGAAGGAAAAAAAAAGAGGAAGGAAGAAAAAGAAAGATTAAAAAAATAAGAAAAAAAAATCTAGAAAACATTATTCAGCCTCTGTTTTAAATAAAACTACCTATTTATATTTTTAAAGTCAATTTTAAGACCAATACATGAGTCGCAAAGTTTGACATCTTCAAAGAAAAAAAATTGCATTATAAAATGCAAAATGTAATTATCGATAGAATTGAAAAATTCGAAACTTGGAGCCAAACATTTATGTGGAACAAGAACCAATGCCAATGATGTATCTACACTAAATAATATTAACTATTCCGCAGAGAAAGATTTTTCTAAATGAAAATAGGCTGTAATATGACCATGATCTAAATATGAATTGACTCGATCATTTTAAGGATGATCATTGTGAATTTCAGATAAAAAATATCAAATTATTTATTTTAAAAAGCAATAACATTTCCTCGGTTTGCTTTTCGTCTGCTGAGCGAAGAATAACTTGATCCCACCAACTATCTACCTTCAAAACGAGGTTAGGTAATACTTTACATAATAATTGCGTAATTTATTACCTTGATATGTAGCAAAACAACCTCAGTTGAACTAATATGCTAATCGCAAATTCCTTGAAAATTATAAATTACGAAAAAAAAATTATTCGTACTTTTTAAAAATTATTAATTTTAAAATAAGTAGTAAAGCTGAATTCTTTGATTAAAAATAATAGCGTTTACCTGAAAAAACGCATTACAAGCGTAAGAAATATTTTCGTCTCTTTCAAATAAAAGCTTAGGTAAACGATTCATAAAATTCAATGTTTTAATCAGAATATTAAACTTACTTCATGTCTAAATTTCTACCAGTAAACATAATTTGTTGCGGAATTCTAGTAAATTTTAAATTTATTTCTTGATATTTAATATTAATTTGTACAATTTATTGAACAGTTGCGAGTTATTTAATAATAGTTTGAGTAATACAGGATTTTTTCTGGAAAAATTAGCGGGAGATTTCCTTTTTTGTACATTTTTTGAGGTGCTAAATAAGAATCCACATTTTGCGATTAAAATTGTTTCGTGAAACTATGTTTTTTTTTTTTTATTTTTCTTTATTTTCATATAACATTTTTTGGTCTTTACCATTTTTTATATTTTGGTATTTGTATAATTTTGGTAATTTGGCTTTTTTGTAGCTTATAGCAATTACGAAATTGGGGGAAAAACATTTAAAAACTTATTCGCTTAGAAATTAAAAATGAGAAACCAAAAATCATGGTATCAGGAAACTTTTTAAGAAAGTTATGTTTAGTCGTAAGGTGTGAGGGGTGAAGGGTTAAGGAAGAAATCTCTTATGAGTGTTGTTAGAAGTCTAAATTGAATAAAAATTTAAGAAGATATTCGAAAGTTCAGAATGGAAAAGACTCTAAAAATTTTGATTTTGGAAAAGGTTTTGAAAAGATAATAGTTATTGGGAGAGTGTAAGAGTCGCATTAATACTTAATAAGAGAGTTTAGGAAATGAAAATATTTTTCTTATCTATAACTAGATCCCATCAGAGAATTTTTTCATAAACCTCTACTAATTATTCTCTTCTCCGTTGAAATACTGAAAGAGACATCATTGTAATGATTTAGTTTTTATTCACGCACTCGTAATTCGTTGATTTATCACAACACATTATAGGCACAGAATGTATGGGAAAAATTTCTCTAACTTTCACATATGCCTTCAGTTATTTTTTTATCTTAAGCCAAAAAGAAAAAGTTATGAACAGAAAAATAGATTTTTCCAGTTTTTTCCCGAAAAAAAATTACCTGGAAAAGTTCTAGTCACATAATGCAAATTTATGCACAGCACTCCAAGAAACATAAAATTATAAGAACAAAAAAACCTCTAATTTTTCCCTGTAGCTTTCATTTATGAGGCTATAATGGAACGAAAGCATGCTTCAGGTCTGTTTTCAAATTAATTTAAAAACCTATTACAGTTGAGTAAAAAAAAATTTTATTTTTTAATTTCTATACTAAATATATTTTTCTACTTAAAATGGATAGATTACTAAAAAAAAAATTCTCACCTGATTTTATACTTAATATGTAGAAGACAGCATCCGTTAATATTAAAAAAACTACATTTTNTTAGATAAAAACATGTATTAAAATAAAATATCATTCCCTCACTATTAGTGTCATTCCCTCACTTTTTAAATAGTGAAAATAATTAATTTACTTATTAATTAATTTGAAAAATAAATTAAAAAATTAATAAATTAATTTATTAAATTAATTTATTTATTTATTAAATTAATTAATTAATTATTAATTAGTATAAATTAATTAATTCCAAATCAATTATTTAAAAAATTAATTAATTTAAATATTAAGTATAATTTATAGGATATATACTTTCTTTATAATGCCATTACATATTTCTATTAATACAAAATGTTTCAGAGCTTTTTATTCACTTAACTTTTTTGGGATTTTATGAACTGAAAAATGACAGTTTTCGTGAGAATGACCCATATACATCGCATATTAGAGGATATTGCCATAAAATGCCTGCATAGTATTCGTTGCCTATAATAAAGAAATATCCGATGTTTTACCATGATTATTTTTATTCATTATTACTATCAAAAATCTCAGAAACTTTTTACAATTTAATTTACTTTCAATATTAACCTCGAGTGCAAAATTTAAATATTTTAAGGATTTTGTATATAAGTACAGTAGATAGTGCAGAATTCTTTAAATGTTTTTTTGTACGCAATTTGAGGGTAATACCGTAATTATTCCATATTTTCTTTTTAAATCATATTTCTTACTGTTTTTTCTCAATCTCCCAAATCGATAAGTAGAATAAATAAAAAAAAACATTGATTTTAATAAAAACTATTTTCAGAGTAACTTACCACTAAAGTATGTCTTGCTTATATTGAAATAAAACCTAATTTTAACACATAAAAGAAGTTTCGAGTGGATTTGTAAAGCTCGATAGTTATCCCAGTTTTAAAAATCAGGATTTAAAATGTAAAAAACGCTAAACTAATATTTGTTTTTTATGTTCCTTTTTCAATTTATATTTAAGCATACACTAAAGTCAAAATCTTTAAATAAAATAAAGTGATACTTTCATGATGACTGCATTATAATTTCAAATTCTGTTTTCTAAAGAAAATTATTAAAAATGACTGTATGATTGCATTAAAAAATGAATGAATGCTCCAGAAAAATGACAGATACTACTTTGTTTTAAATACTTGCTCAATTTCCTTGTTTATCATAATATACTCCTTGGAAATACTGTATAAAACATCAAATATTCATAAAAAAATAATGCAATGATCTTTTAATTATAAGTTTCCTAAGTTCTAGAAACACTTCTTAAAAATAATATAATTTAAATATAATATAATAAGATAATGAAAATAATCATAATTTATTTTTTCATTAAAAATGAATTAAATCCGGGAGTTAACTATTTTTCTAAAACAATAATTTCTAAATTTCTAAAATAGTTAAAAATTTCTATAAACCTCATCCAACCATTCTTTCACTTCCAAAATAGGGTTTCAATAAATAATAATATTTTTAAGGAAATGAAATTGAAGTGAGAACTATTGATATGATATAGTGATATGATTTTCAAAAGATTCATTCTATTTTAAAGAATTTAATTAATTCTTCATCTTCTTCTTCCTGCAATGCTAAAGAACTTTGCTTGCTTCTCGTTTCAAATGGCTTCAAATATTTACTTTTCTTTACATTTTAATAAAAAGCATTATATTAATATAAGAGGAGAAAAATATAATGTTTCTTTTAAAGTTACATAAACCTAACAATCTGATTTGTTTCAAAATTAAATTTTAGTGTAAATAACGAGGTAATGAATTATATATATTAATTAGTTAACCCTTACTTCTGTTAAAATTTAAATGTAAGTTTAGTAGGTTACAAATTATTGCTAAATTAAGAAGATCAAACAATAATTTCTGACGCAGATTATCGAATTTAATTTTTTTTAAATAATTATCTCCACACGTGAAAAGTTTTTAATAAAAGAAATCTTTTTGAACAAATAACGCATTTTTAAAATTGTTTTTAGTTTTTTATTCAAACTTTCATTTGAAGTATTAAGGAACTTTTAGGATAGTAAAAATTATGTGTTATTTTGAATATTGATTAAAACATGATAAGTAATTAGTAAAAAGAAAAAAATTTGTGCGAACAACACATTTCCAACATACTAAAATAATATCCAATACTTTTAAAGTTTTATTTTTGAAAAAAAAATGGTATGTTAAAATATGTTTTGGGTAATAAAATTTTCGTAAAGTAATAGTTTGAAAGCTAACATTTTAAATGAGTTTTATTCAAAAGTTGCATCAGTAGTAACTTGAACAGTTTTGAGTCAACAACGTATTTTCAGAGTACTAGATTTGATTTTCAAAACATTTTTTAATGAAAAAGGTGATAGATTTAGATACTTTTTGATCGATAAAATTCTCTTATATAAAAAAGAATTTGACAAAGTTATTAAAATTTGATATACAATTTTAATCCATGTCTCATTTAAACTGGAAATTCATAGTAAACAACAATTTGAACAAATAAAGTATTTTTGGAATTCTTTTCTAGTTCATACTTTTTAACATTTTTTTTTAAGAAATAGATGATATATTGGAATACTTTATGACTTATGAAATTCTCAAACAATATTAGCTTGAAAGTAGTTTAAAATTGGTAATTTTGAAATATATCATATATAAATTGCAAACAAATAGTAAAAAGAACAATTTTGAGCAAACAACGCATTTACTTAATCATTTTTTAGTTATTCATTTGATTCTTTCATTTTTGAATAAATGATGATATTTTGAAATACGCTTATAGTTACAAAAAAGCTTGAAAGTTATAAGACTTTTGACAAGTTATTTATATGTATATTTTCGATACTAATGTAAAAGTTTGTAAAAACTACATTGAATTACAGCAGCCCTAAACTTGTAAATGTGAAGTAAAGTATAAAGCATCGATTTCCAATATTAGAGTTTCATTTCACTTCTGAAAATGTCATGTGCTGTTATATTTTAGTCAGACGCTGCAATTAATATCCTGTTATAAATAATATCATAATTAATAAGTAATATTTTCCCATTTTTAATAGCTCTTAGGAAGAAGGTTCTATATAAATATTAAAAACAATTCTATTCATTGAAAAAATCAATTGAAGTAATATTTTTTATAGGTATTTAATTGTGTATTGTTCTAAAATAGTTTTTAAACAGAAACAGATTTTCGCAATAGACACTATATTTAATATTTTGCAATAGTTTTTTTTATGAAATTACTGCTTCCATAACTCTAATAATTTTTTTTCATGAGATAAAGTAAACTTTTTATATTAAAAATAGGATATTCTATTTCAAATACCCGAAACAAATATCAGAAATAATTTTAATTCTACACTTTATACAAGCAATAATTTATTTGAATCATACAGCAATAACTATTTCGAAAACTTAAAACTATCTAGAAATATTCTTTAATCAAATACAGAGCTGACAAGAAAAACTGTTAACCTTCTCTATATTGCTCCATATCTCTCTATATTCTTGTAAGATATATTATTTTTAAAAAAAGGCTATCCACTCTTTATTTTCTTTTAAAAAAAGCTCAAGGATTTCTGATTTTGCTAACAGTATTTATCAAATGATATAAGGTACAATAGGAAATGAAAATTCATTTATATTTCTTTAAACATCTAATAGATAATTTAAGTGTATTAACATGCGAGCATGTGTTAAGCGAAGATTAACGAATTTACTTTTTTATAAATTAAATACAATCAAGCAACTAATTGTTGGAAAGTACTTTTAAATGCATTTCATCAAATTTTTATTATCAATGAATTCCTAATAGTAATAGAGAAACTATTTGCTTTATTGTTTTAATAGATGTTATAGTTCTAAAAACAAATTTTTCCTAAGTAACATAGATTTGAAGCATATTATATATTATAAATTTTAAAATTGATTATTTAATATTTCTGCTAGCTTTGAAAATCCAAATGAGGTTAAATATCGTCCTAAAAACAAAATTTGAAAAATTTGGAACTTTTACTAAAATTTAGAAGGATAACTTGAAGTTTATTCCTTCAATGACATAGCTATTATTTTATAAGCTAAACGTATTAACAGCTATGTGGTTCTTTTATAGTTTTTAATATGGTAGATTCAGTTTGATAAATCAATAACTTTCTTCACGAATGAAGCATAACGTATTCTATAATAGAGGGTTTTCTTTCAATATAAGCTTGTTATAGAAAGCAATTAGAAATTATATACATATATATATGCATATACATACCTCATATTCTTTAAATTAAGAAATCTCTCTTTCTCTCGCTATGAATATAATTCTATTTTACTTACATTAAAAGGTTTAGAAGTTGTATGATCACTTTGGAATCTATCACTCTTACATCGAATTGAAGAGTGAATTTGGAGAGAAGAAAAAAAAAGACGTTCTCGCTTTTAAATAAGTTGTAATTTGAAAATCATTATAGGCTTTTATAAAGAAGAAAAAATACTTAACGACCTAATTACACAATTTAGTGAAATTAATAGTTACGACCGGAAGTTCTGTTTGAAATGTGGGTGCAAAAATACACACTCACTTCCTATCCTAGAGGTTCATTTCTTTTTCTCCTGAATGGGGCCTATGGAACATATACCTTATCCGGGTCACGAAAGTCTCTAAAATTTAAGGATTCATTTATTATTTAAAAAAAATATTACTATTATAAAAGATACTAAATAATGATACCATGATAAATTATGCTATTAATGATACTGTTAGTTCTCTTTAATATGGAGGGGAAATTTTTTTATTTCATTATAATGATAAATAATTTCATTTTTATCTCCGATTGAACTTCAAGTAATGCTGCCTTTTTTATTCTATGAGAATTTTTTTTCCAACTTTAAAGCTGATAACCCACAAAACTTGAGTTTTAGATATTATTTTTCAATTTCTTATTGGGAAATCAAAACTTTTGTTTTTAGACTTGGTAAATAAATTGTTTAAAAAAACCATTTCAAGGTTGGAAATTTTGGAAATATTTTGAAAATCTTAATTACAAAATGGGCTGAAGGTAAGTTAAACTTTCGATAACTTTAATAATTCGAATCAAAATTTCTCACGATTGAAGCACAGTATTATAGCTATAATAATGAGAAAAAAAAACATCGTTATTGTAATGTAATTAAAATTCATTCATGAAGTGCTCTAAAAGAATTGTGAACAAATTTTGCATGTTAAAAAAATTACGCATTTTTAGAAATGTTTCACCAATATATCTTGGAATTATAAAAAGTGGGAGTAGTTGATTTTCAAAAAACCCAACAGAAGCGTTTTGGGCTTTAAAATATATAGTTACAAAATGAAGGACTTTTGACAAAATTGTAAAAAATATTTCTTTTTATGAAAGTTGAAATTAGTTTTCATTAGCTTTATTTGGGGGACTTTAGAAATGATAGCAGCTTTAAGATAAAATTAAGGTTTAATCAAGCAGAATGAATAGGCATTCTAAAATGCAGACGCCTTTCTGTAATGACGATCCCATTATTATATATTTTTTTGGAAATCTTGTCAAAAATGTCATTAATAAGGGGAATAAAGTCATTAATAATCTTGTCAAAATGTCATTCTGCATGTGAAATCTTGTCAAAAATATCATTAATAAGAGGAATAAAGTCATAAAGTCATTAATATGGGGAAAAATTAAAAAAATGTTATTTATTTTCAATGAATATCTATATATAGGCAGCATTTTTGAGCATTATTGATATCCAGGGCATGATTTCGCCAACTAGTAAATAGAAAATTGCTAATTAAAAAAATCAAACACTAGTTACAGAAAAAAGCAGTAGAAAAAATTATAAATAACCTCGCTTACTAAACCTTGCTAACAGCCGACCCATTTCTTCCAATACTTCGTACAGCTGTTTTCTTGTCTTTTGGATTGGATTCAAAATTACATTGTTACGGAGTTGAACATTAGTAGTCGCATACCCATAAAATTGGGTCGGCTGTTCAACGACGTTTATAAAAAAAACTACTTACAGTGGGCCGGGATAGTCTGGTTGGTAGGGCACTGGGCCCATGTCCAAGAGCTCGTGGGTTCGATCCGTTCGTTCTGCCGATTAGTTCTATGAAAAAGTCCTCCACAAAAATCACAAATGCGAATTCCGAATTACAATTATCTCTTTCTGGCCAACATAACGTAGGTTCACGACGAGTGTTTCGTGATCTTAATGATTGCAACATAATATTATGACATTACGTAATGTTTTTAGAATTCAAGAATTTAAAACATCCTATAATGGATTTGTAGGAATGTACAAGTTCATCGCAGTAATAATTTTGCGTATAAAAAATTATAATTTTTATGGGTTTCTTAAACACCACACCCTATAATATGAAATACTATGTGCATTTGGTGGAAAACATTCGTAGAAAATTATGTGGCGAACAAATTTTATATAAAATAAAAAGTAAGTTTGCACGAATTTTTTAAAAAGTTCTTCATTGAAACTTCAAGAGTCTAAAAGTGCATATTTTAAGAATGGTAGAATGCTTCCAAAATGGTGTCCCACTATGTCAAAATAATTTCCTTTTATTCATCCTGTAATATAATAATTATTTTCAACCATAAATAAGAAAAATATACAGAGATCTAGCATTCTGTCAAATGAGTCATATTTAGAGCACAATTTCGATATAAAAAAAAACATATGTAGTCAACTTGTGGAATAAAAATGGCATTAAAACAATATTATTTTACTCTCATTAGAGTATAAATATTTACTATTAACAATAAAGTTACAATCAGTGAAGCATTAAAGATTTCTGCATCTCAAAATGTATCGGAATACCATTTTAAGAAATGCTTGCATGAACCCTGGTTTTTTAAGCAAGAGCAAAATTTGATATTGATTTTAAAAAACAAAATATTACCTCTCTGATATCAATGGTATATTATTCGCGATCGCAACGAACTCTAGGGGGCGTTGTTGTATGAGACTAATACCTGCGATTTCTATATGAACAGTCATTCATTTACTCTAGAGACGTCTTTAATGTAGCGTGTAGCATTACAACGTTCCTTTTTTATCGTGGCTAATTAAATTTAAAAAAGAAAAATGTTTAATATCCCTTCTTATGCAAACGAAAACAAAATGGTATCTCTTTTTTTTAGAGAAGGAACATCCAAAACACATCGGAAAAATATTTGCACATAAACAGAAAAAAATATGTATATTCTTATAAGAGTTAAAACCTAATGCCCGAGAAATAGTTTTACTAAATTTAATGATATAACATGAAAGGCCTATTTAAACTTTACATTCCATAGTTTTAAGAATCATATTACTTCAAAAATTAAAATGAACAAAAAGTATACATAAGCCTCATAATTTTATGAAATTTAATTTAGTAAAAAAAGTTTTTTGACAACAATTTTTATCAAAAAATTTCAAGTTTCAATAAAAATCATTATTTAGAAACTAAAAAACGTAAAATAAAGAATGCTTACGATACAAAGCAAAAAAGAAAAAACCAATTCTAAAAATTCCTTACATTAAAATAAACAACTTTCATGTTTTTTCTTTTTTGATTCATAATCGGACGCAGAAAACCATTCTATAGAAAACTATAATCAAATAAGAAAAAAATTACTTAAAAGTAAAATTTTTTATTTTATAAAAATTAACACTTACCTGCTTTATAAATCAGAAGAATTCCAAAATGATTTGTTCTTCGATTTTTGTTACCATTTTTTAGTGCTATGAAAATGCGTCTTTGGGATTTGCCAAAAATAGAACAAGATGCAATTTTATTTTTTCAGGAGCGAAATATTTTGCCCATTGTCCACCGAAATCCGATAAACTACTTTGATTTTAAATAAAGTGTTTTATTTTATGATTTGTTGCAAAAATTTTGGTGTAGATTGGTGGCACTTAAAAACCGCCAAATCTGTAGTTGCGGTGGCGTTATTACGTAAGTACCGAATCATATTACTTCAAACATTAGAATATGCAAGAAGTATACATTAGCACATAATTTTATACCATTTAATTTTTCAAAACAATTATTTTAACAACAATTTTTATCAAAAAGTTATAAACTAAAAAAAGTAAAATAAAGAATTCTTAGAAAAAAAAAACGATTTTAAAAATTCCTCATATTGAAATAAAAGACTTCCATATTGTTTCTCTTTTCATTCTTATAGTTCTTAATCAGACGTAAAAAAGCATTCTGTAGAGAACTATTATCAAATAAAAAAAAAAAAATTTACAAGCTAATTTTTTATTATTAAAATCATGACACTTACCTTCTTTATAAATCCGCAGAATTCCAAATGAAATGTTCTTCGTTTGAAAGTTTTATTTTCAAATAATATGTACATAGATTATCCCTTTATTACTTTTAGATAACATACCACACATCAAAATTTTATAATTGTAAGATCTCGATATGAATTTGAATATGTAGCTTAAAAACAGAACAGCTGAATTCTAGTTGAAATTATCTATTCTTTCAAAACTAAAAAATACTTACCAAGAAAACGATAAAAAATTTATTAATCATCAGCACAAATGACACTATTTCAAGTAATTTGGATGATTCTTTATTGTTGTTTTCCGAATTATATAGATACAGAAATATATACCGTTCTATAACAAAGAAGAATATTCTATAACAATTGCTGTTCTTGACGTTCTGAATTCATATTTATTTATTGGAATGACGAAAGCAATGTTGACTTCAGTTTAATTTGTAATGAATTGAAGACAGAAGAAATGCATTTTACCTTAAAACACACATCTGTAACAGTATGCGATAGCGAAATCGGAAGTTATCAGTTGCAAGTTTGTTGATAATAGAAGTTGAAAATTATTGAGGAATTTTCTTCAAATGTTTGGCGTGTTCTGTTTCTGAAAGATTAAACAATGTTTTGGAGAGTTTTTTAAGTTTTTCGACTTTTTCCTTAGGGAAATTTTGCTTCTTATTTCGTGCAAAGAAAATGGCGACCGACTCTGCCAGTGATTCTGATGGAACTGAATGAAAACGTGATAAATTAATGTCTGATATTTACAGGCTCTCGCTAGAGGGCGTTCGCGAGCGTTGCGATCGCGAATTGATAGACTGTTTGATTTCAGGAGAGAACAGAGAGGAACATCTCAAAGTTTTCTCAGGCAATCAAACTAGTTTTTATGTATTTCGTTCCACTTTTCTTACTTGTTTTGAAACTCATATTTAAGAATTCAAGAAATAAAGAAAGATAAAACATTAAAAATACTTTTGGGAATCTTAATATTAAAAAGTTAATATTTTAAAAAGGCGTGAATTTTCTTTGTTTAGTAAGAGAATAATAATTATTACTTAGCGCAATGCAAAATTCTAATTACTTTTCATTATTGATCCCTTGTAAAATAAATCAGATAAAATTAAAGAAAAATTTGATAAGAAAGATTCTAAAGAAAATGCTTTTTTTTAAAGAAAAAACACTTATGTCATAAACAATGAAAGCGTTCAAAATTTGAATATAAAATTGAAAGGACGTCACACTATTTCTTAAAAGAATGTCATGTGAACGTCGTTTGCAGCGACATAAGTCGTCAAAAGAAAAGAAAAACAACGGAAGTTGACTTTTTATTCTTTTCCTAGATCAAATATCTATATTTTTTGAGGAAAGTTCAAATTTGAGGTGGATGACACACATACTTATGAACAAAAATCTGACATTTTTCATAAAACAGGTAAAGAATTTCGTTTGGTTCATAAAAATCATTGAAAAAGAAAAACTTCTAAATTTTAAGATCTATTCAGAACTGAATCTAAGTTATTATAGTTTTAAAGTACTTTTCTGACCTTATAACTAAAGCTTTTAAATATATTTTAGATTTATAACAGTTTCCCATTTATTCTGTTATCATTTGAAAATTAATCTTCTGTATTTTTTTATCAAAGAAAAAATATTTTTATAAAACTGAATTACTTTTTTCTAATGTTCTTTTTTGCAATGTGTTTAATTGATTCTCTAAAATTCATTGAACTTTGGTATAAAAAGTTTAATAATCACTTATTTTCATTATAATTTTTTTTAGAATTCATCATTCTGATCAAATTCCTTGATCATAGGTATGATTTTGGTTAGAATTTATTAAACATTGCTATGAATAGTATAAAATTCCTTAAGTTTCACATAAAATCTACGATATTTTTTCCTGGCTCACTTTTAGTAAGTGCTAACTTTAGTACAATTACCAATTAAAGCATTATTACGAAAAAAATTGAAATAATGATACTGAAAGCAACGGGTATTACTTTAAAATATTTATATCATTAGATATGAATAAATTAATTGCTTCGTTAGACTAATTCCCAGCGCTATAAATTTTAGCATCACATTGACGCTATTAATGTTTTGTAAACTTTAATTATACTTTAACGCCATTAAAATAATTTAAAACAACAATATACAGTAAATATTTACTCGAAGCATCGAGTACATATTTTTTCAATGCCCATTATGCAAAAAAGTGAGCACCTTGAATAGGTCTAATGAGCTGACTTTCATGTACTACTACACTGGGGAAAAAATTCTAATAAAATTACTGTGCTTGTATGGTAATAACATTTCTGGGGGAACAAACATAATTCTGCTATTACAACCAACTATACGGATCATTCATTTGGTAATGTTTATATTGTAACTGTTCACCGAACATTCTTGTTTTCAAAATTATAGTTCTTATTAGCATTCATTCAGTAAAAATACAAAACTAAAAGGTAAATTTAACCGAATAAATCATTTTTATGTCATTCATGATGCAACGATAAAATTACGAAAATATTTTTCTGAACTGCCATTCATTTTACCATTTATTTGGCAATTTTAACCTTTTTATGTATGCCTTTTATTAAATAGAATAGTGATAGATTGTTTCCACTACTATGGTTTATTTAAATGACAAATAGGAGTTAGGTTGTGATTAATTATTTTATTTTTCTAATATATTCCTCGATCAGAGGAAAAAGGGCCCTAAATAACCCTTTCAAGTGTTTTACAAAATACTCTACTCGGATATATCAAGCTGCGCTGAGTGATGTCAGGATCTTTTACGAGGGTCGTGGGATATATTTATTTTTTCACATACATGCGTGTTGTTTTGTAAATACAAAGAATAGCTTAAAAAGTCTTTTTAATTTGAAAAACAGATAGTTTAAGTTTGAAAAATGCCGCAATAATATACATATAGTCTTTTCTTTTTAATATTGCACTTGAGAGAGTTATTCGTGATTCAAAAATCAATACAAGTGGTCATATTTTTGCCAGATCAGTACAACTACTTGCATATGCTGATGATGTTGTTGTAATTGCTCGTTCCCTTCCTGCTCTGAAAGAGGCATTTCTCGCCCTTGAGGTGGCTGCGAGACAAATGGTCTTAGTCATAAATGTAGAGAGAACAAAATATATGTTATTCTCAAGAAGCAGAGTCTCAGACTCCTATCTTGAAATAGAGTCTTATAGATTTGAAACTGTAAGGAGTTTTACTTACTTAGGATCTATTATTACTATTGATAACAGAATGTCTCCTGAAATAATAAACCAGCTCTATCTGGCAAATAAGGCTGCCTATAGGGCTGGGAAAGTTTATTAAATCTAGGTTTCCTTCAAGAAAAACAAAGTTCCTAATTTACAAAAAACTCTTGTCAGGCCAGTCTTGACATATGTTTTTGAAGTTTGGTCAATGACACAACTGGAAGAAAATTGTATCACAATATTTGAGAGAAAGATTTTGCGGCGTATGCTTGGTGGTGTAAATGAAAACAATAACTGGAGAAGGAGGTTCATTTTTGAACTGTGCAAGATTTATAAACAACCCGATACATGAAAATACATGAAATACATAAATACATGAAAATAAATAGAAGGAATTGGATGGCCCACGTGATTCGAATAAATCGCCCGAATGATTCGAATGAATGACAATACAATAAATAAGAAACTGCTTTTTAGACCTACTGGAACAAGCAAGCGGGAAAGGCCGTGGTTGAGATAGACTGACTCGGTGGAGTCTGATTTTCTTGCAATTAATGAAAAGAATTGGAGCTCAGAAATAAATCGGAAGTCGTTATAAGGAAATCTTCAGAAGAAGGCATTGACTCACATTGGGTTGTCTGGTCAACTATGATGATGAATATACATCCAGTGTATAATATCCATCTAATGCTACATCCACGCTTAACACATTGTGTAGCTCTAGTGATAATAAGTGACGTAAATAAAATGCAACAACCACGCTTCAGAGCAGAACAGCGATACTGCACGAAGGCCCCCTTTCATTTATTATAAGTGAAATAATCATACATTAGTGATGCCGAGAGATATTGTTCTTCTACTAAACATTCTAAAACGTAGTGGTAGTGGGTGAGTTGTTTTTCTCGTTTTCGTCCTATCTGTTCTTCAATTGTACAAGAGACAAACAGTCATTCTTGACATTAAGCACATGAACCTGTATATGTATCTAAACCAAATTTATTTATTTATTAATACACATCCAGGGTGAAAGTAGGTTTCAAACCTGCTAACTCCATTTTACATAATGTTTGGCGAGAGGACGAGACTGCTTGACCAAGAAGGCTAATGTAAAGCAAATAACTAAAACAAGTAACATAACTTTTTTAAGCATTTATTTGTTTATTGTTAGACATAAATATGTAGCCTCGTGTGTTCAAGACAAAGTACAGTTTATTACAATCCTTTGTGCAGTTGAAGAACAGATAGTACAAGTTAGAGAATGACATTACGAAGATGCATCTTTGGTAGCAGGGAGGTAGCGAGTTCGAATCCCATCGTATTCCTGGATATTGTTTTTGATGTCTTTCTTTATCTTGTGTCATCTGTATTGACATGATAAAAGCTTATAAGCCGAACTTTTTAATGACCACGCATACTTGTATATGTATGTGTGACAATGATTAATGTCGAATGCCATTTGTTGAAGAATAAAATAATTCCTTGTGCTATAACTGTAAATGTCTATGTGCTACTACCATAAATGTCTGAAAATGGCTTTGCAAAATTGAAACTTTTTCTTTCTGTGTTAAATTTTTCTTACTATTCATTAAATATGGAAGTGAGTTAGTCGCACCTCCCTAATCATATCCTATTTTGTGTTAGCCGTAAATTGAGAAATAAAAAATAAATATCTAATAAAAAATTTTGCTGTTTTTTAAAAAAAAAATAAAATATCAACATTTTTAAAAATGTTTTGAAAAATTAATTTTAAAACAGTTTTAAATATTAAATTATGCTTATTTTAAGCATTTTAATGAGCTGAATTGTTTTCTTCAGTTGAATAGAACAATAAAAAAAATCTAAAAAAAATAAATTTTGTTGAGAAAAGTTATTCAAGTTTCATTTGAAAATAAATGCGATAATATGCAAAACTAAATGAATCACAACTTTGAAACATCCTACAAGCATTAGCATCCTTTAAAAATTTATTTTAAATTTTAAATTTCACTTTCTTAACAAAAAATAGGAAGCTAAAGCATTTTAAAACATGTCCTTGTTTGGATAAAACAAACATAATTAAAAATTCTGAGATAAACATAACCTTCTTTCTTATGCTTAAATTTTCAAATCACGCAACAGCATAAACGTAATTTTTTCTTCAAACGTGCATATGTTCATCAATTAGATGCATTGTTGTTGCTCAGTTTTGATTTCCGTATACGAGTGTTGGCCATCACATCCAAAAGAATCAGAAAAAAAAACATTAGTTTTCTTATCGAAATTTTAATGACCGAATGCACAGTGTCATGACCAACGACCAAGAAAAAAAATTTCAGATCTAAAAATATGTAGTTCAGTTTATTTAATACAGAATACGTAAGCGAAATTTTTTTCTTTTGAAGATCACATGACATTAAAAACTTTCAAATATGCAAGTCTAAATTTTTGAAAAATTTTTCTAAATTTTTGACTAAGACGTTTTAAATTTTTCTAATTTTTGTCGAGGCAAGTTTAAAGTTTTGTTTTCGTTTTGAAAAATTTTTTGCTTTAATAATAAAGATAATAGTCTCTAAAATGAAAAGTCCTGTACTCATTTTTTAATAATTTACTGTCTTAACTGAGTATAATTATAAAAAATAAATTTTAATTATTTATTATTTCATTTAATACGTGTTGTAGAAATTTTGAATTTTAATATGTTTAAGTTTTTACATCGTTTTGAGCTATGCGATTTGATTTTCAATGGCAAAGTTCACAATTTGAATAAAAGAAATCGAATAATTTTTGAGAAATTAAAATTTAAGTTTTGTATCTCAATTTCGTTTCAATTTTGGTTTTTGTCACTTAAATTACATAATTTAAAACTGCGAAAATTTGTTTCCATAACATTTTGAAGTTTTCAATTAAATAAAAATGTTATTTATGAAATAAAAAAAAGAACAATTATTAAAAATTAGTTTTTAAATAATGAATAAAAATTACTTACATTAATTATCTTCGGATAAATAATTTTTCTGTGCAATTTTTTTTCCCATTAGCTTAAGCATTTTTAAGATGCATCAAAATAAGCAAAAAGTGAAATTAACATTACCGGTATCCTGACTAAGCTATATTAGAACCATATTTTTCAGATTGCAATCCCTTGTGCCTTCGAAATTGGCTGTTAAAATTTTTATTCTAAAAATTATGGCAAAATAACTGGTAGCAGTCTGTAACAGCTGCTACCAGTCTTTACCCCTCGGTAACTTACCTTATCGGTACCTTATCGTAAACTTTACCTGTCGGTAAAGTTTACGATAAAGGGCCTTTTTTTCTTTACGGTTTTGAAACCCTTTACAACTGGCATGGTTTCAAAACCATAAAACAGAAATTTAACTGTTTATTAAACATTATGACATAAACAGCTAGGCTTTTCGTTCCGTAATAGGCATTAGATAGTGTAGGACACAAATTGGGAAGTACAGGACACTGGAAACTCTTCGTGTGTTGAAAGGAATGGATTAAATATTGTGGCGTCAACGCTGGGATTCAAGCCCCCATTTTGTCGATTATTAGACTGACAAACTAGCACTCTTTACTATAACGTGTACCTATCTTTAAGAAACAAAGTGGTTTAATTAGATGGCCCTAGTTTATGTCATAAAATTCTGGTTGTTTAACCTTATTAGGTGTAAGCAGTTAATAAACGATTTTTTTTTCGCAACTAACAGTTTGAATAACCTTTTATTTATGGCTATTTGACTGTTTTGTTTGAATTTGGTAAAATAACAATTAATTATATTCTTATTTCACCATTTTTTCTGAGAAATTTCTAACAGTGTATGCAAGAAACAAATCATTAGATAAAAAGTTATTCAGGGAGGCATATTTTTTTTCTCTCTCAGTACAATTAATTTGAAAGTAAGTTTAACTTATTGAATATAAGTTTTGCCTCAAATTTCTCAGGTAATTCTTAGAGGAAAATTTTGTTACTTTAGAGGTGGGTGTTTAGAACAGGGATTTCTCATACTTATCAGTAAATTTTAAAGCTTTCAGAGGTTTGACAAACCGGGAATAAATCTCGAACGAAAACTAATATTTTACAACACCGTATGCCAGAAAATATAAGAACGAGCTTGTAACTTGTATCGATTACATTTAGTTGTTATGTGCGATAATTGCATAAATTTCGTAAATCTAGCTTAAATATTAAGGGTGATATGAACACTTGTATGAAAAGTTAATTTTTTCGTTTGATGTTTATTTCTTATAAAATTAGAAATTTTCAATAAAATTAAACAAAATTTTTGGAGCAACTTTTACTATATTACAAAATTATTTTTTAAAAATATCAAAACAATTCGTTAAATTTGAGATATGAGCATTTAAAATAGTTCGCTCATAATGCGCATGCGTGGCAAAAATGATTTTAAAAAATTCAGAATTTTGTTGGAAATTGTACTTAGTAACGAATGAAAAAATCTGATTTGAATATCTTTAAAATTTAAAAAGGATTCTAATTTAAGTAGTTTTTGTACTTAAAAAAACTCTAAATGTTCCACTTATTTTATTTCGTATGATAAGGCAAAATTTAATAACGAATTATAATGCCTAATAATAATAATCCGTACAACAAAATGAAATGGTATAAGGAATTAAAATATAGGAAAGAGAATATTTTATTTGGGTTGATCCCCCACCTAGTCGGTGTCTTTTTAATCAATTTTGCGTAATAATACAAAATAAAACTCGAGGAAAATCTCTTGTCATTTAAAGCTTTCTTTTAAGAAGTATAAAAACTACTTAGAAAATCACTAAAAACGTTTCAAATTTTAAATATATTTAAATCGATCTTTGTTCTTTTGTTACTAAACATAATCCACTATAAAATTTTTAAAAAAATGTATAGATAATAGTTTTTTCTCGCTCATGAAAGAATTACTTCGAATGTCCATATTTAGCACAATTTTTAACGTTTTTTCTTTCTAATTTTAAGATGATAATTTTGTTATTAATTAAAAATTGTTCCAAATGTTTTATTTAATTTTGTTGAATGTTTTTAAGCTGTAACAAAAAAAGCTAAGTATGAAAATGTCCGAATCTCCGTAAATATTTATGCCAAGGTTTCGAAATTTTATATCGATACCATTTAATAGATTATTGCTGCATTTTTTGAGATAAGGTGATCAAAAATACTTTTTTTTTGTGCGTGATTTATTCCCGGTCTTCAAACCTTTGAAGGCTTTACTATTATGAATAAGTCTGATAAGTCGATGATCTAAGCACCTCTTTAAAAAATAATCATCTAAGTTATTTCCTGAGACATTTAAAAAAATTTGTAACGCTGTGTTTCTTCTATTATTTTAGGGTAGTGTATTAACAAGATCTTACTGGATTTTACAAGTTATCTATTATTAACAAAAATTTTACCAGCACAATAATATTTTAAAAACAGTAATTAAATATCATTAATTAGAAATCAGCTAAGTTATTAAGTATCCCCAATTTATATTTCAAGGGATACGGAAAAAATGAATTAAAATTGGTTTGGTAGTTTTTGTAATTAAATTAAAAATTTGTTTTCAAAAATATAAATTGAATTTCTGTAACATTCCTCGTTCTTATCAATGCGAAACTATATTGAAAATTTACTGAATGTATGTCCTTGTTTTTATTCTAGAATAGTAAAATAGCAATAATTACTTTTCCACGATATAATAATGTGATAATTAACAGAACTATGATAATTAACAGAATATTATTCAAGTCATAATTCATTAAAAAGTAAAAAATTTTAGAAACAAATAAGAAAGAAAAGAAGTAATTGTGTAAATGTGTGTAAAATTTTCTTACTAATTTGAAAATTTCAAAAGTAAAAAAAAAAATTTAAAATTCAATTAAAAATAATAATTGAAAACAATTTCATTTTTTAAAATTTTGTAACCGTCCTTGAACAACCGACCCAAATTTCGGGTTTATGACTACTAATGTTCAACTCCGTAGCCTTGTAATTTTGAACCCTATCCAGAAGACAAGGGAACTCCTTGATCAAGTCCTGGAAGAAATTTTTTATTCGTGGAGGACTTTTTGATGGAACTAGCCCGCATTTGCGTTACATGGAGAGGAAGACCACGAGAACCTTCCATGGTCAGCCTGACGGCAAGGGGACTCTAACCCATGATCCGTATACCACTGAAGACATTTCATGTCAGCATTGTGGTCGGTGTAAGCTGAAAACAATTGACTGATTGTCAAATTATTATTCTAGCATTTTACCACAATGGGGCACTACAGGCGTTTAACACGAAAGTGTTGTCATTCTTCCACGCTCTAGCATCGGAATGTTCTAGCTTCTCTGTGATTTCGTCCAATTTGCAAAGCTTAACAAGTACGAAATCAATGTTTAAAGCTTACGTAATCATTTGACGTAAAACAATATGTGAATTTTAGAATATATCAAAAAAATACTGTTGCAAGTTTCGAAACAATTTTTATCGCTAATATTTTCTTATTAATTTATTATGAAAGCTCTACAAATTTTTCCTATAGAGAAAGGTCTTTTCTTTTCAGTTTCAAATAAAACTTTTGCATTTCAAAATTAGTTTTATTAATAAATTTAAAAAAAAAAAATTATCAAAGAGGAAACTAAACTTTTACGAATTAAAGACATCGGTATTATTTTAAACGTTTTTAATTATTTACAATGCATCTTTTTTTTCTAGTCAAACCGGTTAGGATTGCGACTAAATTAAATTATTTCAGTCAATTATTCTAAATCTATTCCATGTGGTCTAGATCAATTCTGGTTCAAATAATAAATTTGCTTCAATAGATTCAGCTCATGATTTCCTAGAAAGCGTATGTCTATACATACGTTTCCTAGAAATGTATGTATCTCTTCTGTATGCAATAAAATATTGTCGTCTGCAGCACTAGTCTAAAAAATATGCTTACAGTTGACACTTCGAATATTTATTTATTCACAAACATTACAACAATCAGTCGTGTAATGAAATTCAAAATTTTACAAGATATGAAATTTTTTGAAAAAAAGAAAAATAAATGAGTGAGTTTCAACCTTCAGAAAAAAGTAAGGTCAAAATTAGAAAATTAAGGC
Organism: Parasteatoda tepidariorum; assembly: GCF_043381705.1. Lineage (NCBI taxonomy): Eukaryota > Metazoa > Arthropoda > Arachnida > Araneae > Theridiidae > Parasteatoda > Parasteatoda tepidariorum. The sequence goes on from NC_092205.1 coordinate 16,034,061, forward strand.
AATGTATCTGAGTCACTATAATAACACCAAAAGGATCGGTAATTTTTACCGAAGTGCTTCGCTTGAGACGTTGTTGGTAAAATTAACAATAGAATATACATTCATAATGTGTGAAAAAATTTGGTAAATTGGTTAAATTTTTATCATGATACTTTAGAGCAAGGCATAAAAACCATTTATTCGGTAAAATTTACTTTTTAATTTTACATGTTTTACTAAATGCGTGATAACGAGAACTATAACTTTAAAAGCCGAAATTTCCGGTAAAGCATATGAACGGAAAAATTAGCAGATGAATGGCTTAAATGACGTATATTTTGGTTTTGCTTTCCAAAATTATGTTTGCTTTTTTTTTCTTTTTTTTAACTAAATTGTTCCTACTCTGCAGTACAATAATTTTACCAGAATGTTTTTTTTTATAAATTTAAACTGATTTTTTATTGGATTTATTTTATAGTTCTTTCATATTACGTATACTTTTAAATGTTTATAGTTTTATTTCGTAAATGATTTTTATAGTTTTTACTAGGGGACTATGCCCCTTGTTCGCTGATGTTCACCAACCCCGATGACTGCGTCTCTGTAATTTCTGTTTCTTGGCATGAAAAACTTGAAATTATTCAGCTGAAAATATATGTACTAAAAAGAGCACTTGCTCCACCACTTTCCATACAAAATATTCCCCCCCCCACCTTATGATACTAATAAGGTCTATCAATGAACAGAAATCATTTTTTTAAGTAATCATTTTTTGAAATAACATTTAAAATTAAAATTATATTATTATAACAAATTAGGTGAGTACACAACTGTAATTTAATATTTTTGCTTACCGAACAAATGCATTTATATTTTAAATGTAATTTTTGTATTCATCACATTGTGCCTGAAGCTGAAAGTTAAGTTCTAAATCATTTAACGAATCTCTTTTATCGTAATTCATAACAGTATATTAATGCAATTTGCACCAAATAATAATAATTGCTAAACGGTTAATAAGACTGACATCTATTTAAATAACTTTGTCTTCAAATGTAGCATAGAATTACGTTATTCTAACAATAATAATAATAAAAACAATTCTCCTAAACTCTCAATATAGAAAACAAAGTCAAAATACGTAATAACAGTACAGGCAAATACCTTTAAATTAGGAATGCAAAAATATTTATAGGTAAACAACATATTTATGACTCATATCAATTTTATGCTGATGACAACCAAACCAATATGAAAATTAACTAGGGAAAACTGGATCCTACCATGTGATTTTCCGTAAGACAAAAATGCACCGACAATAGGCCAACTCATCATCTATTTTTGCTCCAAAGAGCTAACATAAGCACAATACTAACATAACGCTAACTTGCGAACTTTTTTGCTCCAATATTGCTTGATAGGTCAGCTCTGATAGTATAAGAGCCTTACCGACAATAATGGAAAAATATGACGACATCATTAGATTTTTATATATAGTTAGAAATGCTCAGTGCACGAGAAGAAAATTACACTTACAAATTAAATAACATTAAAAAGTTAGAGTTAAATTTCATCATAATAAACTTCTTTTCTTTCTAAATATGTGATACTTCGACTTTCCTTAAAAATTTAATGGAAGACAAATTATTATTATTTATTAAAAGATTCAATGTCGTAACATAATTAATATGTTTTTATCCGTTACAATATTTTGTGTCCACATCATCTTGACGTGAAATCAGTCTCTGCATTAATTACTTCTTTCAAGGGCTTTAACTTCTGCTAAGTATGTAAACAAATAATATTTTGAGCAAAATATAAATTTTTTTTTAAAAATAATACTTATTCTTTACAAAAAAAATTCTTATAAAAAGGACCCATAAAGTGTATGATAAAATGCGGATTAAGTTTCAATACATGGAAAAATACATGCCTCTGTAGTATAGTTTAGTTTCTTTAAAATATTTTGATTCTAAGTGATAAAAGAAATTTTATTATAATGAAGGTTACAATGAAATTTATTATTTTTTTTAAAACTATATTACATTCTTTTCTATCAGTTGTTCTCGTATTTTTAAAAAAAGGACTTTTATATAAAGCTTTAATTTCGAAATTTCTATTTGGAATAAAACTAATATAATGATAACAGAAATTCTCTATAAGTGAACACTACAAAAATTGAAACATTTCTGTACTTAATTTATTTAACAAAACCGTCTCATAGTTAATGATATTGAAATATTATTAAGTTTTTCAGAAAATAAATAGCTTTTTCAATTAAATATAAAATTGTCAGCTTCATAAATATCTAAAATAAAAAAAAATTAAATTTGCTATTGATTGAAATACTATTGATTCATTTTTTTTTCTTCAGAAACCAGACTATGGAGATATTTTCTTTGAAACAGAATATCAATTTTTAAAAAAAATTCCAACTAAAATTTATTTAATCTTTTCTCTTATAAAAATTATAAAGAATACTTTATTGAAAAACAACTCATTATTTTCCCTACTATCATTAATTATTTAGCATACTAATGACCAAAATATTTCAAACAAATTGAAAGAGTAAATTTTATGTTATTGATTTATATACATAAACATTAATTATTTCTTCGGGAAAAAACAAACGCCTTTTATTTAAGATATTAACTTGTTCAATTGAATTTCATATAATTAAGAAATGTAATTTATATTTAATTTTATTTTGCAATCGTCGTTGAAAAGCCTATCCAATTTTGGGTTTACGGTTACTAATGTTCAACTCCGTAGTCTCGTGATTTTGAATCCAATCCAGAAGACAAGGGAACTCCTGGATGAAGTATAGGGGGAAATGTTGCTTTCGTGGAGGACTTTTTGATGGAACTAATCGGTATTAGCGTTACATGGAGAAGGAAACCATGAAAACCTCGCACGGTTTGCCTGACGGCTAGGGAACGCATGATCCGTCTATCACTAAGGATATTTTACGCCAATACTGTGGACAACGCAAGCCGGGTGCAGAATTCCCATCGACCGACCAACGCTGGGATTCGAACTCGGTTTATCCCAATGGAAGGCGAACGCTCTATCCCCTGAACCATCACAGCTCAAGATGTATTTATCATTATCTTTATGATTATTATAGAATGTATTTATCGTTATTATTATTATAGAATACGGAAAACCTTGCTTAAAGCTCACGGACAGAGTAATTCTTTTCAGAACTAGATAGGGACTCAGTCAAGCGTAAGTCATTTATACTGTTAAAGACTGAATTTTGTTAGTGAGGATTCAAACATTTCATAAAAAATAATAATGAATACAAGGAGTCAAATGTTGCTTTCGATAAGCAATTTTGTTCCATCATCATTATCAATATCGACAGCCCAAGGTGGGCCTTGACCTTCTCAAGAAGTTTTTTCCAGGTTAATCTTTTTTTGGTAGTGTTTTCCAATTTTTAGTTTTCAAGACCAAAAGGTCTTTCTCAAGGCAGTCTATCCATCTCAAATTCGGCCTGCCATTTTTTCGTGTGCCATCTGGTCTGGCATTGAAAACTCTTTTTGCGGTACGGTCTTCGTCCATTCTGATAACGTGGCCTGCCCATTTTATTCTTTGTCGTTTAATAAAGTTGATAATGCCAGGTACGTTATATGAGTGATAAAGCTCTAAATTTGATCTTCAAAGCCACACACAATTTTTTTGAATTCCTATTTCCAATTTTGTTCCGCCTTAAGCAAATCTGCATGATTTTTCCATTAAAAATGTCACACATATTTAATATTATCTTGTTGAAAAACATGAATGGAAATTCATAAAAATGAATTATTGAGTCGATAGTAGAGATAAAAAGTGTGTGATTTAATGAACTCTTCGTTTCATTTCTTTCCTCTTTACTTAGTTTTCGACAAAGTACATAAATTGCGTTGGCGTGATACATTTTCAAAATAAAGTGCTGATTGCATAGATAATTAACACAGGTAGAAAAGCAGAAGTCGAGACCATCCTGTAACTGTTTTCCAAGGTTATCAGATTTCAAAAAATTAAAAAAATATATATTTCTTTCAGTTAAACCTCAATATTTCGAACTCAAAGCGAATGGCACTGAAAATTTCGTCATATTGAAAAATGATATTTTAATTGAATATCAATTATTTTCTGTATTATTCGGTACCAACCAAAATAACAAATGTACCGATATTTTAATGGTTATATAACGTGTATTTACTTAGGGGAAAAGACATTTATTTCAAATGATGTTAATATCTTTGCTTATTTCACTGCTTGCCGAAGTTCCTCTGCCACGGTATCTTCCTTTTCTAGTACAGTGAAACCTCCCAGGAGCGACCACTCTCCGTTCCACAGTAAAATGGTCGTAAATGGAGGTGGGTCGTTTTTAGGAATCACCTCCATTGACTTCAAAATTTTATCGAAGGTACAGCCATTTTAATTTTAGTCAGTGTCATTTTCTGGATGTGGAAAGGCAACTTGTGATGGCGTCGTGAAAACCGGATCGATGTATAAACTTCAATAAAAATGATCCCTACTGTCAGGGCCGTTTTATCCATTAGGCACTGTAGGCAACTGCCTAGGGGCCCCGCCACGTTCAGGGGCCCTGTGCTACAGAGAAAAAAATTGACAATGTTTCTACAGTAAAAATTTAATTCGAAATTTCAATGACGATTGTCTTGCTCTGTACATTACATCGACGCTATTTTAGTACATTTCTGAACGCATTCCAAATTAGATATTAATATTATGGTAGTTAGTTCATATATAACGCAGTAATATAATCGCAAGCAATTTTATCGCGGTAATTTTAACGCCGACTAATCAGATGACTGTACAGCAAGAGCAGATCAGTCGCATCAAGAATTCAAAACNGGTACAGCCATTTTAATTTTAGTCAGTGTCATTTTCTGGATGTGGAAAGGCAACTTGTGATGGCGTCGTGAAAATTGGATCGATATATAAACTTCAATAAAAATTATCCCTACTGATATAATTATGTGTAAAAACAAATTTACCAAATATGAAAGATAGAACCATTTTAAATAAATAAACAATTTTATTTTTTGTTTAAGTATGCATTTAATTTTATGTAGAAAAAATTAGTTAGCTTTAAAGCTTGTTTGTTTGAAATGCCTAGTTTTTTCTAAAGTAACGTTTTTTCCTAATTTAACTTCCAACTCTAAAAATAAATCATTGGTAGCATCGCTTTTAGTGTACTCTGACTGCAACATGAGGTTGTAAATATCTCTCGTCAAATTGAGTTCTCTAAATAAGAGCCTCACGCAAATATTTTGAATACATTTTATTAAAATTTTTGGTTTTGATATTTTTTCATGTTTCCTTAATAAACCTTTTCCGCATTTGGTGCTCAAGTTTGCCGGACTCTGGGAGAGGTTTTGATGGTCTCTCCTAAAGGTTTTCTTCAACACAAAGTCTATGGAAAAAATTCCGTGCCCTCCAGCAGTGGTCGTAAATAGAGGAAGTCGTCACATAGAGGAGGAAGTTACTTTCCTGGAGGTTTCATTGTATATCTCCCGACTTTTTAACCTCAATTAGAAAATTCTTTCCTATTTAAGCCCTCTTCATATATTTTATGGGCCTCTCTTAAATGACCCCCTTGTAGACTTGTTTTTGACACCCCTTTATTTTAAGTGAAGATATCTTCATCTATACAAGTATGTCTACTTTAAAATTGGATAGTTTCTTAAAATTTCGTCAATCTTTTTATTCGAAAACTGCTTATGAAATTGCTCTTGAAAAGTGCTTAAGAATCGGAATAAAAAGCAAATTTTAAATGTTTTTGATATTAGGACAGAAACACTTTTTGGTGATCAAAAATCTTACGTGATGTCGTGGGTCACTAAGAAATTTATTCGGCTAAAAAGTGTTTTTTTTAAATCCTATTAGCAGCTTAGCAAACGCGTAAGGAACTCAGAACTTTTCGCAGTGTCAAATAATTCATGTTACCGAAGATCGTTCTATGGAGGTTCTGTTTTATTTAAAACTAGGGGGCTGCGCCCCCTGATCGCTTACGCTCGCCAACCCCCGAAAATTGCTACGCAATCTCATATGGTTTGCTTCGAAAACCAAGCTTGCTTCGCTCGCTACTAACTTAGGTACAATGCACAAGAATTCAAAACAATCATTCAAATCCATATAACAACTTTTTTTTAAAAAAGAAAAATTATATCTTTTTAGTAAATACTAAGTCATTAAAATTAATTTGAATTAAAATAAATGACATGTAATTCGTTAAACCTATTAGAACGGTTTGAAACCTATTGAAAAGGTTAAAATTTTGGCTATAATTAATCGTCAAATAAATTCGTAATTAATAAATTCGTGAAAAAAAGCGCTTTCGACAAAATACTAAAATAGAGATCTATCGACAAAGACTATTCACTTCTGCCTAGATTAATAGAATGAGATTGCCGCCTCTCTCTGGTTATTTCAGTTTCCGTTTTTAAAAGCGCTATATGTTGAGCCATACCTCAGCTAGATTTGGCATGTGACATTTTTTAGCGGCAGTCATTGGTCGATTTTCTAGCGTTGCCATTCGGGAAGTTGTAATGAGGCTTTTTTTTGTCGCCGTGTAAGAGAAATATATATATATAGATATAAATAGCTAATTAAATCTTTGTAAAGTAGTTATAAAATGAATGTAACTAGAAAATATGATTCTTTTTACTGCTTCAAGAAATTTTATTTTGATATTAAGGACCTGAGCTGGTTGATATGACGATATATCATTAACTATCGATATTTTTGAACTTCGAGATAACGATATTTTAAAATACATTTTCATTATATGTAGTGCATACCATATCGTGGGTCAATTTCGTAATGCGATAAAATAGAGTACGGTAATTTTACCAGAATTTTTTTTCCGTATGATATAGAAATTCCTTAATTGATGTCATACATTATTAGTATATTTCAACTTATTAATTGAAAATTTTGAATGGCAATACTTAAACAGTTTTGTTCTATCTTTGATTGAAGAAGCTTTTTAGTAAATACTTTTCTACTGGGTCATTTCTTTTACCATAATTGGTGAAAAAAATACAAAAAATGAGGATGGCTCAGGGGATAGAGCATTCGTCTTCCAAGGAGACGAACCAGGTTCGAATCTCAGCAATGGCTGGTCTATACGAATTCTGCATCCAGCGTGCACCAACCACTGTGCTGATGTAAAATATCCTCAGTGGTACACGGATCATGGGTTAGAGTCCCCTTGGTGTCAGGCTAACCGTGGGAAAATTTCCTGATTTTCCTCTCCGTGTAACGCAAATGCGGGATAGTTGCAACAAAAAACCCTACACGATGGCAAATTTCTCACAATACTTGATCAAAGAGTTCCCTTGTCTTCTGGATTGGGTTCAAAATTACAAAGCTACGGAGCTGAACATCAATAGTCGCAAACCCAAAAAATTGGGTCGGCTGTTCAATAATGGTTATAAAATAAAATAAAATTGGTGGTATAAAAAATGGTTAATGATTTATTTATTCCAAAGGATAGTATAGTTAATCAGATTTGGCAAACAGTGTAAAAGTTCTGACATTATTTACAAGACTTTTCTTTTGAAAAATTAAATTTACCTATTATGTCCAGTAAGATTAGACTTTTTAATCGAAGAAAGTTATACTCCAGTTTTTTTTTCATAAAAAGTTTTATTATGTTGTTATAAATGATAACCTAATTTATTCCACTACGTAAAAGTATAAAACTAAGGTAATGGAGATGATTTGAGGGAAAGAATGAAATCTACACATTTAAGGAAGGCATTATTTGCGTTGTATTTTTTCTCACTGAATCGTATGAGATCAATTTCAATACGATCGAGCTAAATAGTTTAAAAGTTACAAGCATTTTATATGCAAAAATAACACTTTTGTACTTTTATTTATTTGCGCATATTTTATTCTTGCACTTAATATTTTTTCAATCTGAATTTAACGAGACTGTAAAAGTTAATGAAACAAAACGTCAAATAGCTCAAAATTTTCAAAAGTTCTTATGAATAAAAATTACTTCTTTTTGCACGATATCACTCTGCATTGCTATCCAGGGATTATCCCAACATGTATTTTCCGATGTAATGTTTCATGCTAAATTGAATTGTACAAAACAAAAATCAATTATTAATATGTCATAAGAATTTCGCGTACAAAAATGAAATTATATACAGTAAATATTTCTGCCTCATCTTGACACCAAAAATGGTGGCAACTGTTATAGACCAAAGTGGTGTTCCACTGACCGATTTATTACAGTACTTGGTATAAAGTAGCCACCCCCATTTTTTTGCAGTAGCACAAAAATTTAAAATTGTATTGAAATAAATAACAATATAAAGTAAAAATCATTCATTTAAAATGGTATATTTACTAGTTTTCAAAATAAAACTCATTTGGAAAAGTGCAATGAAGTATTACTTGCAAGAAAGTTCCCTAAGGTTTATTGCAAGTAAAATCAAAAATACATTTATGGGTTTATAAAATAATAGATGAAATAGTATCAAAATAATTATCGAATCCATATATATTGACAACGATAAATATCGGCAACAAGAATTTAGTAATATTGATAGAGTTAATAACCTAACACAGCAATATCATGATCATTATCGACTATGATAGTCGATAATGATCATGATCATGATGATCATGACGATAATGATCAAAAATGCAATTATATACTGTAATTATTTTTGCGCATCTTGACACCAAAAATGGTGGCAACTGTTATAGACCAAAGTAGTGTTCCACTGACCGATTTAATACAGTACTTGGTATAAAGTAGCCACCCCATTTTTTTGCAGTAGCACAAATAATTTATAATTATATTAAAATAAGTAACAATATAAAGTAACAATCATTCATTTAAATGGTATATTCACTAGTTTTCAAAATAAAACTCGCTTGGAAGAGTGCAATGAAGTATTACTTGCAAGGAAGTTCCCTAAGGTTTATTGCAAGAAAAAGCAAAAATACATTTATGGGTTTATAAAATAATCGATAAAATAGTTTAAAAATAATTGTAGAATTCATATGTATTGACAACGAGGAATATCGGCTACAAGAATTTAGTAATATTGATAGAGACAATAACCTAACACTGTAATATCATGATCATTATCGACTATGATAGTGATCAAGATATCATTATGTCATAATGATATCGAATACGATAATGTTTCTAAATATAGAATAGGATAATATTAGAAGATATCGAGTGACAGGATAGAGTGTTGTCCTAGACGTTTTGTTTATTTATATTTTTATATAGAAAATATTATTTTGAATCCCTTGGAAATTTTTGAAGAAATTCACATGTCTATTAATATTACTTTTTTTGTGAACGAATACTGTCATTTATTTCAGTAAAGAAATAAAAAGAAAGAGAATGTGAAATTACAACTTTAGAAAGCTTTTATTTGGAGTTCTAAACGTGAATGTTGGATGGAATAATGCGATTGATAATAGTTTAAAACGTTTAGCTGAAATACAATAAAGAAATGATGTTTTAATATAATGCTTTAAATTTGTATAGATTTACTAAGAACATAAAAAATCTTTGTAAGTAGCTTCAAGTTCATCAGTTTTCAGAAATACCTTTTACACAAACAAGTCAAAAGTATGATTCTGACACTGGTACAGCAAGCATTCACTTTTTAGCCTAGCAAGAAAAAAAGTTTCTCTGGAATTTTATTTCATAAATAATAACATTTATAATAACGTAACAACAAAATAATAATAATAATAGATAATAACATTTATGATTCCAATCAATTGTATTTCGTTTTCGAAGGCAAACAACCACATCGATTTTTTTCAAATAAAAAATTAAAAATATGGAAACGTGAAAATTTTTTCAAAATTTTATTTCTCGAATCCTATTCAACTGAGTCTATTAAAATTTCATATTTTGCGACTTGAAATTACATACTTTTGAATGCGATCTTTGCATATTCTACAATGCAAAATTTTTTTCTACTATATTTAAACAGATTTATAAAAATTATAAACAATTATTAAAAATTACTTTTTACATGGAATTATTTTTTGAATAAACAAATTTATTAATTGTTCATAAAAGGTAAAAGTGTTTTATTATTCGCTTAAAATGCTCTCAAGATATATGGAAAGATGCAAACAGTGAAATTAACGCTAAGGGGGTCCAAACTTTCAACCACTCTCTCGACCAAACTATTTGGACTATATATCCCAGACTACGGGTATTCCCCATATTAAAAGGGTCAAAAATACCGTCGAACAAAAGTATGGAATCGCGAGGTAATGTTAATTAGAAAACACTATAATGAACTGAGTATAGATAAATTTCATTTGGAAAACGAAAATATTGATCAAAGTAAAAATTATTGTAATAAATCAGGAAATATAAAAATTTCCGGACAATACATTTCGATAAGAATCCACTTATGTATAATATAGAAGTTGCAAACAAAAAAGCGACAATTAAATTATTGTTTTCGATTTCTGCTTTACGAACTCTTACAATGTCTCATATAAGAAATTTAAATTAAAAAGCTTTTCCCTAAAAAACGTTTCTCTTTTTTGTAGACATTAAAGAATAATTTGGACAAAAAAAATTTTTTTTCAGTTTATCCGAGTGAAATAGTATTAACTAACTTAAAAATTAAATAAAATTATGACCAGCCCGCGCATTCTCATTGGACAGATAAATCACATGATATGATACAGTTTTTTTCTGGTAGGAACTCTTTAGTTGTTATCAACATAAAATTAAGGAAAACTATTAAGGTAATGTTTTTCCTGTACAATAGTTCTTTAACTTTAATTTAAAAGTACAATTTACCTGCATATAATTATCATCCTTTCTCAGTATTCTCTATTATTACTACTTTTTTACTTCGATTAGTATTCCAAATTAAAAGCTTGCAACCAAAAGCGATTTTTTATTATAAAAAAAAGTTCCCTGACATGATCTTATTGCAACACATTTTATGATAAATATATATAATTTCGTATCTAAAATCATTAAGCATTTTTCAATTACTAATAATAACTAACTTATGTTTCTATTTATTATAAACTTTGAGTAAAGCTGTGTCCAGTAAGCAAATGCAATTAAAATAATTATAAAATTATGAAACATGTTTAGATCATAAGTATAACGTGTGCATATTATAAAGAATAAACCTTTCGCACTATTTCCTGTAAATATTTTTGAGAAAAAAAAGAAAATTTATCAAGTTTCTTAAGTAACCAAAGATTAAATAGCAAAGATAAAATTTCAATGGTAAACTGTGTGAAATGATAGTTTATACCAAAAATATCAGGACCTGAATCTATGAAACATGATAAGTGTAAAATGCAATAAAACATTCTAGGGTTAATCTAATTATTTAATACTTATTTAATTTGGAGGCAACAATTTGTTTGCCATTAAGGAGCAAGGAAAAATGATTGAAGAGGCTTGGTAAATTTTTTTCTTTTGTACGTGATTTGAATCAAGAAATGGAATTTTTCACGTGATTAGATAATGAGTATAGTGTCTCAAGGACATAAAAGATACAATTGAGAATCAAGGTCAAAGACAAAGTATAAGTAAAAATTTCAGCGTCCAAGTCAAGAAACAGGAATAGTTTAAAAGTCTAGATAAGAAGCAAAAATATCAACAAATAATAAACAGATAAAAAAAATCAAAGTAAATAAATAAAAGCAGTAGCTTGATTTCCTTAAATTTTATCTTAGTATTTTCATTAAAGTTATTTTTTAACAACATTAACGTTAGATCTCTTAGTGACCATTTAAATTAGTTATGTAAATTTCTGATTAACATTCGTTTTTTTTTTGGTTTCAACATGCTTGGAAACACGTTTGGCAATTGTTACCATAGTATGGCCAAAGCATGTTTTGTAAGCAGCCTCCTGCTGTTTCTATAATGACTTTCAAAAACTCACTATTGTACCATTTAAGATAGGGTCTTTAATTTCAACTAAAGTTTCATATTAAATTACAAATAAAAATGAATGTCGTGTTCCTACGCTATTTACATATAACACAAAAAGTACCCTGGAAAAGCCAGTTCAAATCCCTGAATATATATTTATTTATATATAATATTATATGTTATATAATTATTGAATATTATGTTAGAGGTTTTGTTTATGGACATTTGTAAGTTTGCAATCATTTTTGAGAATATTTCTGTTGAAACGCAGTTTCTGCAATTATTTTTGTAGCTAAGCTTCAACAATTATTTCTGTAATACGCATTCAATGTGAATGTTTTAAGGAGAAGTTGCTATAACTATTTATTCAGTTAAATTTACTTTTCAATTTCGTATTTTTTACTAAATGTGTCGTAATAAGAATTGTAGGATTTCCGGTGAACTGCTACCATATGAGCGGAAAAATTGCCTAACAACTGGTTTTATTAACCAGAATTAGGATTTTTTTTCTCACCAGTATGGTAATTTTATTAGAATGTATTTCCGTGTGTGGAATTCAAACATGGAAAGTGAAAAGCAACAGTTTCGGCTTATTTCACTATCGAAATGTTCCAAATGCTGTTCAAGAGAGAAAGAAAAAAAACTTAGCAGCAGCAGCATTTGATACATAAATCATTCGCTGGAGCAAACATTTCACACAAGAATACACGGAAAATAAACATTGAACATAAATCAACATCTAATTAAACATATAACCTGAAAGCATGAAAGACTAGATGAATGTGTCATTGCTGAAACTGGTTTGCAAATTTTTAATTAAGATGCACGAAAATGTACTACGACATATGAATAAAGCATTAATTTACGCAAAATGGTAAACTCGAGAGATTATTGAGAAACCGTTCATGCTGATTTGAAACTCCTAGGTTTATTCTCGACATGTAGGTTCCTCCTGTGAAGAAATAAATGCCGGAGACTACAAAATATGTTCTGTTCTCTACAAAATTTTTTAAATGGTAATACCTTTAGTTCAAACAAAGAGGCCAAAAATGACAGTTTTTTGCCAGTAATAAAAATGATGAGCTAGGAATCATACTACTAACAGAGATATGGCAAAAAGTTCTGGACCAGAATGAACAATATATGTATATATTAAATTCAATAAAATATTTATTGGCTATAAGAAAATCGTCTTTCATTTTCAGAAGGAAAAAAAAGAAACTACTTCCCGAGTATAGAAAGGCGGGGGGTCATAATATTCGTAAAAAAATGTTGCTTACACAAAATAATTTTTTAAGTTTTTGAATCGTTTTTCCCAAAATCCAGTTACATGTTTGCTTTTTTTTTGAGACGGAGGTTAAACATGGCTGGAACAAGCAAAACATAGAATCGAAAAGTTCACTTTTAAAAGATTCGCTTCTTTTTCTCTCAAAACTTATGTGAAAAATGAGTAGGGGAGAGTGGGGTCAATTGTAACAGGGTATGATTGTAACAGAGCAAAAATTTCGAGTGTCGGGTTCTAGATTTGGTTCCTAGGTGGCGCACAAGGTGTATTTAATAAATCTACATGTACACCCCTGCTGGCAACCATTTTTATGTACTTTTGAAAGAGTTTCATCCCAAAAGATATTTTCACGCTACGTAATTTTTTTTTTGGTATTAGAATATTATATTGTAACAAAGTAATTTTGTTTAAACAAATAAAAATTATTAACCGAATATGTAAGTGGACACCTTAATTAACATTTCAAAAAAAAGATTAGTTTTGTTAATTAACTAGTATTGTTTTTAACAAATGAAGCTGAAATGGCGTCTTGGGGACGATTGTAACAATAAGTAAAGGGACGATTGTAACAGCTGAAAATAAATAGTAATCTTATGTTTACAAACCATTACTTAACTCTTTAAGAACCACCAATAGTTTCCTATATCATTTATATTATGTTGCATGTGCATTATTTTATTTGTCACCTTTCACAGCATAAACTAAAATGTTTAGCCCCTTAAAGTTAAAAGTTTAACCCTTTAGGTCTCAGCTCATTATTATTTTTACTCCTAAAATATCACTATTATTGTGATCAATAAAAAAATATATCACAACTATGATAATATGTATAATTAACTATGTTTTAGTTGAATTTATGAACTGTTACAATTGACTCCGTAAGTGGGGACAATTGTAACAAGTGCACGACTGTCAAAAATTGTTAATAACTAATATAATAACAGTTAAAATAAGTTTTTTTTTCTAGTAGAGGATAGTCTACTTTACTCGTCTGTCAATTAATACTAATAATATATTGGATTTTTGTTAGTTAAAAATAGTTAAGTAAAAAATGTTACAATTGATCCCACTCTCCCCTACATTATTTTGTTCAATTTAACCTAAAATCGCAATGCATTTTTCCCCCTTTATTTCAGAAATTTAAATGCTTAGTGATGATAAAGTAAATCGAGAGTATAATGAAAAAAACAACTATAGTTGAATTTTAATTCGTGTGAATTTTTTAGATTTAAAACAATGGTTTACCCTTTGAAGTTAATTCTTTTAAAAAATAGTATAAATAAAATGTTAACGTTGTCATTGGATGCATTAAGATACAACTTTACAAAAAGATGGAACAACTTTAGAAAAAGGGGAAAATAATTTATTTCTGCGTTTCATGCAACAATTTACTCTTACGTCTACAGAAATAATGTACTGCTACGTGTATAGCAGCAATTTACTCTTGCGTCCATAGCAACAATTTACTTTTGCGTTTATAGCTAATTTTTCACAATATTCAAAATTATATAATTCAAGTGAAATTTATTTTTAACACCTAATCACTTTCTCCAGCAGTTTACTAAAGATAAAAGGAAAAAAAAGGGCTTTTGAAGAAAAAAAAGAAATTTTGCAATGTTTAAAACATTTTTAGTGTCATTGAAATTCATTTTCCATACCTTATAAACTATTGCTCTTTAAAAATTAGTTCGACGTTAAGCAGTACTAACTGTGCGTTGAACCAATATGGTTCAAATTTTACTGTAACCTAAATTACAGTGTTGAAATAAATCCATAGCCTCAAAAATACGATAACGAGGTTCAACTTAAGTTACAACAAATTTGAATCACATTTATATACCCCAAAACTTATTCGCCTTTTTTTTTAACAAATTATTTTCTAAAGTTTATTTATTTTATTTTTTTTAAACATTTTTTAGCTCATTATATGTCTCGCTACATTCCTCCACTATGAAAATCTTAAGTCTACACTGAGTCTGGGAAAACTACCAGAATTTGTTAAAATTAACCGGCTCTATGGGAACATTAAAAAGTAAGATAATTTTTTCCGAAGCGCTTTGGTAATGACTTTAGGTAAAATTAGCAAAATGGTTTTATTACCATGCTGTTTGGTAGTAAATGTAGTAAAGTTTGGTCATTTTAACAGCACTCGTAAAATTTGAGATATCGTGAATATGTTCAATTTGATAACCTCTAATTTGCTTAGTAAACGCTTGTTAACTTTGTTTTTGGTCAGTTAGTAGTTTTCAGAAATTTTTAAACTATAGGATAACAATCTACCCATTTTTACTACTATAAAAATTCATATTTGTAGCTATGCAAACGTCTGTACAAGACTGTACTAAATCAGTCACTTAAATGTTCAAATCAGTCTGTCCTAACACCGTGAAATGGAAGCATGAAGGTAGCAGGTTAGAATCCCACTTCTACCCTAAATTTATTTATTTACTGTTACACATTTATTGCTCATTGTTTCAGGGCTTGTGTGTTCTTTACAAAGTACTAGTCAAATTTGAGAACAAATAGCAAAAGATACAGAAGGGTATCACAACGAAATATACATTTAAAGGGCTGGATTCGTACCCACTCCCTCCGCCTTACTATTGTTGCTTCATAGTAATGTCCTTCTCTGACTTGACAATAAATCTATATAGCCCAAATCTATATGTACTTTATAGTGAGCCTGCACATGTAAGGTTCACAATATATAAATAAAAAAAGACTGGAATGTCCTTTTAGATATTGTTTTTAACGGGCTTTCTTGGCCGAACAACATCACCTTTCCACCAAAAGCTATCAAAAAGTGGCGAAGTGGGCTTGAATACTACCGTAACCCTGGACATGTAACAATAAATAAACATATGCAGGATAAGTTCAATATGCAGGATAAGTACTCAATATGCAGGACGAGTACAATCAATAATTAAAAATACTTATGCAGGATGAATGCAAAGAATAGAAGACCTCTTTTTAAATTGAAAACCAGATTGTACCGTAATAACAAAGAACAGCTCAAAGATATTAAACCATTACGCTTCAAAACACATGAAAGGACAATACCCCAATAAAGTATGGCTATTTTACTTATAATAAATTCTAGGGACCATCTTTGTCGTGCTATATCGTTGTTCGCTAACCACTCTAAAGCATAGATAGAGTGGGATCGAATCCCGCTATAACACTGGATGCATATTATTGCTTATTTCGCAAACTTGTGCTATCTGTTTCTGAAATTGAAAAGCGTTTCTTAACCATTATTTATATTTATAATGGAACCTACATATGCAAGTGAATAAATAAATAAATCCAATGATGCATACAACAGACAAAATTTTCGGATGTAAAGTATTCTTAAAATACTTTAATTAAACATTTGGAGTCATCATTCATGTTTCCTTCCCCACTTGTTATATATATTAGGAAAAGAAATAATTAATATTCTTTAAACAAACCGCCTTTTAAAATGAACCATAGAAGGGACTATTACTATTTAGTATTACTATTATACTAGTATTACTATTTAGTATTACTGTTACTATTTAGTAAATAGCATAGACTTCAAAAGGTCAAAATTACCAAATAAATGATTAAATTAATGATAGTCCTGAACAACATTTTGGTAATTTCATCGGGATACTTTAGAGAATAAGCTCCCAGCGTGGACACTATCAACCCCCCCCCCTCTAATGGAGACTTCAGGGAAGAGCAGGCAAGATTATTAGTATTTGAGGGGTATTAGAAATTTCTTAAAAGTCGTTTACAAACAAAGGATGACATATAACTTTAATATTTGATTCTGAAATATGCTTCTCTCGCTATAAGCTGTACTAAAATATAGAGACGACCCGATGGCAATCATGTGAACATTTCATATTTAATTTTTTTAAGCGTAGGAAAAATAATATTTAATTAAGTATTTAATTTAAACTGAAAAGTTATATGTTGAATTAATTTTTATACAAATACTTAAAAATTTTACGCATGAGTTATTTTATCAAAATTGGCATAAAATAATATAAATGCCAGTAATATATAATTCCAATATGAATGCTACGGTCATTATGCAATTTTTTAATGGCTTAAATAGTGTCTTATAGAAGTGTGTATCATGACCAAAATATAAAGTGACTTAAAAAGGGGACAAAAATATTAATAACTTATTTCTAAATATTGGCAATTTTTTTGCAAGGAGACGTTGGCCGGGATAGCCCGGTGGATAGGGCGTTAGGCCCATGTCCGAGAGGTCATGAGACCCATCCTCCCTATCGTAGACAAAATGGTGACTGGTGCACGCTAAATCTGTCGGGGTTACAAAGTCCCCCAAGTTCCCCTAACAAATCAATACCTTTGAGGATACTAGACCGGAGATTGACCATGCTCTGGTTCATGTCAAAATTACGATCTGCGGTTGGATGGATAGTATGTGAATGTATCCTCTCTGTAAAACGGGATGAGGCGGATGTGTGTTGTCTCCAGATCATCTTCAAGGATGTTTCCCAGACCGTCGCCTATAGCCCATCGTGCAGCTCAAGCGCGACTTAAATAAAAGTACTAAGTACCATGTAAGGAGACGTTGAATACTTTTTGACTTGCAAAGTGGACAGTGATCTAAGATTGGACGGGAACCTATGCTTTACAGCAGTGTTTCCCAACCTTTTTATCATCGCGGAACTGTCAACGTTTGATAATTTTACCACATTGATTGTTTAGATTTTATATTATTTTGATTTATTAATTTTAATTTAATTGTATTTAAACATGCCTTCAAAATAAAATACAGTTACACCAAAAAATAAATATAAAGTGATTTAACATTTTAACTTACTAGAACGTTAAATCAATGAGAACCCTGAGCTTGTTTCCTTGCAATGAGACGGTTCCATTTGGGGTAATCGGAGACAATGACACATTACAAAAATTAAAAAATTTATGTCACTACCTTCGGGGACCCTTTTTTTAAATAAATTAAATTTTATTGGAACACAGATATTTTTAATTTGAGGTATAAACTTGGGAATTTAAATTCATTTTTAATGAAATGGGCGGCCCGGTATTGATCCACGGACCGGGGGTTGGGGAACACTGCTTTAGAGCATGGCATAAAAATCATTTATCGGGTCAAATTTACTTTTCAGTTTTGTATTTTTACTAAATCAGAGGTAATAAGAACTATAATTTTGAAAATCAGAATTTCCGGTAAACCATTACTAAAACGAAAGGAAAGATATAAATACCGTATGTTTCGGTTTCATTTACCAGAATTATGTTTTTTATCATACAAGTAAGGGAATTTTGAGGGAATTTTCGAACATTCGACCGTAACAGTCTTCCAATAAGAAGTTTTGCTTCATGCAAATCTCATATCTATCTTTCGCCTGCAACACTTTTCTAATATAAAGATTGTTTTAAATCTAATATCAATGTATATTATTTACCTTGACACCCTTTTAACCTGAAGTTGAAAGTCTTTATTGATTTCATCGGAAAATAAATATGTGAGCCAATAAATTTTTATCTCAAACCCATGATATATTTTTTATCAAATTCTTTTGGTTTAGCAAAGCCATTTATATCCTTTCAGAAGTGTAAACTGATGAGATAATAAAACTCATTAAAAATGATATGTCACGACAAATTGTGCCATGATGTAATGACGAATCTTTATCAGCAAGTGTCACAATGAATTATTATTTTACAATTCCCAGTAAAAAAAAGAAAAGGGACTAATATCTGTGACGAAATTGTCCATGTGATAATCAAGCCTTTTGTTTATTCCCTGTAATTGAAAATCATTCTAATGTTTCTCTTATCTTACCCCACGAGATGTAAAAAAGAATAAACTCAAAACAAGAAGAGAAACCATTTCTTCCAAAGAGTGCTGCGTGATCAGGATATTAATTGTGTCACACTAAAAACTGGATTTCAAAAGGGAGGAGGGGAGAAAATTTTAAGGAGGAACGTTTATTATAAAAAGCTTGAAACATGGAAAATTGCGAATCTTATGGTAGTATACAGGTACATATAAGTTTTTATTTGAACGATGTCAAAAAATAAATTTTGTTAAAATATTTGTTCTTTTTTAAAAATGTATGGGAGTCATCCAATTTTTCAATATTTACCTTTCATTGGATATTCTGGATATGAAATAATTTCTCAGGTAAGTTTATGGACTCTCAGAAATAATTTTATAATCCTCAAAACGTGATTTATTAAAATAAAACTATTGATTAGATTATAGTTCCGGGTAAGTTAAAATTTGTTTGTTTCTTAAAATGGGACAGTAATTATACAAAAAAATTTATGTGGGTTATATTTAAAAATAAAAAAAATTCCAGAATTTTCCCGCTCTCATTTTTAAAAAGAAATCTATTTATTTTTACTTATCACGTGAAAATTATATAATATAAATGCTTGCTTCATTTTTATATGTATAATATCAAATTATTTTTATTAAATTTTATTTTTTAAAATACTGATATAAATGAAAGAAATTAGAATGAAGCAAATCAAAGTAAAAATGTAGGTACTTCTGGTAGAGAGAAAAGAGCACTTTTGAAAAATGCTTAAAATACAATCAANGCTTCATTTTTATATGTATAATATCAAATTATTTTTATTAAATTTTATTTTTTAAAATACTGATATAAATGAAAGAAATTAGAATGAAGCAAATCAAAGTAAAAATGTAGGTACTTCTGGTAGAGAGAAAGGAGCACTTTTGAAAAATGTTTAAAATAATTAATATTTTTGTGTGTTTCAAATTTATTTAATGTAAATTAAACAGTTAAAAAAAACACTTATACTCAGAAAATCAAACATGGCATTTTCTGAATAAATAATAAAAATTACAAAGCTTTTAGATATTTAGTAAGTATTTTTCGATTTAAAGTGCTTCATTAAAACATCTCGTCTTCTTTCCCATTTGTTTACATTAAGGTAGTTTTCATAAACCTTCAAATTAAACCTCATTTACAATTTTTTTTTCCGTAAAAATTTAACAAAAATAAATATTATTGATTTTATTTAAAACCGTCCCTGGAGTAGAACTTATTTTAACTTCTTTTTTGCTAATAACAAGTTCATCGTGCAAAAAAAATAAAATAAATAAATAAAAAAGGAGAGACAGAATAATTGAAACTCATTGCGGGCCCCTTCCTCACACCACGAAAAGCTTATTTTCCTTTTTTTATAATAGCTTTATTAAAGGAAAATTAATAGAAAAATGGTACTGAATTTGCTTAAGAATTTTTGAACCACCATGTTATTTTTGACGCTATTGATACGTAATTCATTTTGGTAATAATTACTAACTGAAATTAAAAAAATTAGTTATACTAAGAGCAATATTAATTGAGAAATTGTGCGTTTAAGATTAGCGTGAAAAGGAGCTAAACTATGATTGACGCCCATGATGCTCCATTTATTTTGTTAATAAGAACTAACTGAAATTAAAAAAATGAGCTCGATTCTCTAACTACTATAAAGTGAAATTAATAAAGAAATAGCACTAATTCGTTGTGGAGAAATTTATAGAATCTAATGAATTACTATATTAGTTGTGTTAATATATATGTCCTTCAGTTTTGTGCAGGATTTCGTAGTGTTATTCAGTACTGATGGTGTTGTTATCGTGACGTCACTGAGCCTAGTATTTTCATTAAGGTTATTTTTTAACAACATTAGTGTTAGATCTCTTAGTAACCATTTAAATTAGTTACGTTAATTTATAATTAACATTCGTTTTCTTGGTTTCAACATGTTTGGAAACACGTTTGGCGATTGTTACCATAGTGGACGAGGCATGTTTTGTAAGCAGTCTCCTGATGTTTCTATAATAACTTTCAGAAACTCACTATTNTTGTAATCATGATTACAGCTGTAATCAAAATTTTTGAAAATTGTAATCATGATTACAAGTAATTGATTACTGTAATCAAAAAATGTAATCGAATACATTTTTGGCCAACTCTGGTATGGACGAGGCATGTTTTGTAAGCAGTCTCCTGATGTTTCTATAATGACTTTCAAAAACTCACTATTGTACCATATAAGATTGGGTCTTTAAATTCAACTAAAATTTCACATTAAATTACAAATAAAAATGAATGTCGTGTTCCTACGCTATTTACATATAATACAAAAAGTACCCTGGAAAAGCCAGTTTAAATCCCTGAATATATATTTATTTATATTCAGGGTTTATATGAATATATATTTATTTATAAACGGGTTTGTGGTTGCATGACGTGGGCGACGCTGCTCCACCGCCGTGGCTTCGCCACGGGTACCCACTGGGAAACGAGAAGAGAGTAGCAGTTCCGGCACTCCTGGCCAATGGGACACTACATCCCAAGTGCCCGCCTAAAAATAATTATCTACTTATATATAATATTATATGTTATATAATTATTGAATGTTATGTAAGAGGTTTTGTTTATGGACATTTTTAAGTTCACAATTATTTTTGCAAATATTTCTCTTGAAACACAGTTTCTGCAATTATTTTTGTTGCTAAGCTTCTACAATTATTTCTGTGGTATGCATTCAATGTAAATATTTTAAGGAGGAGTTGACATAATTATTTTTTTCTCCCTTTTGTTGCATTCAATTTTAGTGATAAAATAGAACAAAAGAATTATATTCTTATAGATGATCTGACTAATTAAGATTTAATATTATTTCCCGTCTTAATACAGAGCAATCACTTAGCAATCTTTAGGGGTTGGCGATCCTCAGAGAGCAGGGGAAGAGCTCCCTAATAATCATGATTTTAACACAGAAAATAAAGCGTTCTCTCATAACGTCACTGACAAGCTTTCAATTAACGGTATTTGGCAGTATAAAAAAGACTCAGTTGTGAATTTGAACATTCTGTGTGAAAAAATGGACTCGACCTGTAAAAATAATGTAAAAAGCAGCAGTTGTACTTTAATGACGTAAGTTAACGGAACTTTACTTTTTAGATTTAGAAACTGGTCTATACTTTAAATTACATTATTTTGTTGACAGTATGTTCGCTGCCTTTGGTAGGTATAAACTTTTAAGTTGTTTTAATAACCCTTTTTAATTCCATCTCTTTTTAATATCATATCAATTGTTTATAACTTTGCATTGAATTCTTGCTGTAAAATTATAAGTCGAATACCTAATTAATGGACATGTTATTTTATAATTAATTTTTGAATCAGTCAAAATGTATTATTTACCACGTTCTTCTGAGGTGATCATTTGGAGAAATTGTGCATCGTAGACTAGTTAATTTTACGACTAATGCCATGTTATTTTAGTCTCTATTTTAGGCATTTTTCTTTCTATATTATACTGACGTAAATTTAACTCTATAAAAAAAAATTACAATTTTTGCATTCATCACTTTGTGCATGAACCTGAAAGTTAAGTTCTAAATTATTCAACGAATCTCTTTAATCGTAATTCATAATAGTATATTAATGTAATTTGCACCAAAGAATAATAATTGCAAAACGGTAAATAAGATTAGATACCGATTTAAATAACTTTATTTTAAAATGTAATGTCGAATTAGGGGTGAAATCATAGAGTAGCCCACTTCTTGGCAACTTTTTAAAATCTCGCCAAGTTGGCGATTATTAATGGGATCAACGTTGTTTTTAGATAATTAAAGAAAAAAAAACAATTTAAATTATTTTCAATTGGTACCGCGCAAAAAAATATTAAAAAATGAAATAATAACGGTAATAAATGAAATAACGGTTAAAAAATGAGATAATAACGATGATTCTAACAGCAAAAGATCAGAAGCATAAATGGACAAAAAATCAAACCTTTGACCTCTTTTCTAACGAAATCCAACTTTTGCGTAGGTATACATATCGAATAACCAATCAGGTTTAATAATTTTGGTGGTGTGATCGGAAGTTCAAAATAATCTCCAATAAATATTTTCCGGAAACATAGTTTAGCGAGATTTCAATAACTTACTTGGCGAGATTCTTTAAGAAAATTGCCACTGAGTGGGCTATTCTAGGATCCACCTGAATTAGATTATAATAATAATAATTAAAAAAAAACAATTCTCTTAAACTCTTAATTTAGAAAACAAACAAAATCAAAAACGTAAATATCAATTTTATGCTGATGACAACCAAACCAATATAAAAATGAATAGGGAAAAACTGGATCCTACCATGTGATTTTCCGGCTAATAGAAATGCTACTACAACAATGGAAAACTGCGACTCTATCATTAGAGTTTTAAACATAGTTCTATAACATGTTTAAATAACATGTTTAAATTCAGCGTCTGTGAGAAAGATTAATAGATTGAAGGATTGAATTAGTATAGAAATCAATGAAACATAAGCGATTATATGGCATCAAACTGAACCATATTGCATAAGATGCGGAAAACAAACGCTAGTCCTAAAATCTAGAACAAGGGAAATAAAAGATAAATCATTGAATCATCATAAACCTTTCTTAGAGGCATCCATGAAAGGAAAACTTTCCTTCAACTGCAATTTAAAATTTACAAGATTATTAATATGAAAAAAAAACAAGAATATCTACAACTGAAATTAATAAATGATTAATTTTAAAATGGTCCACTGAAATGTAATATTTTTAATTCCAAGTTAAATCAAATTGCACTTTAAAAAGATTTAAAATGTTGAGTTAAAAAATAAAAAATAAAATGCTATTAAAATAGGGTGATACATTAACGAGAAAAGCGACCGAGGTCGAAAACGTGAAAAACTCATTTAATTGCCCGTAGAAACTGACAGAAGGTGGACAGATGGAATATAAAAAGTGCTTTTGTTGCAATCAAACTACATTTTGATACTTTTAATTTTGTCTTTTTCAACGTGACTCTTCAGTTTTGATAACATTTTTAATTTTCATTCGCTTAAAAATTTATATTTGATAACTATAAGCACACGTGTTTCAACTTTACTCTAATTTTCTAAAAATAGATTTCTAAAAATAGATAATGATGATCACGAACACTCTATTTGTTTAAAAATTTTCCTGTCGTAAATTTCGTAAAAGGCGTTGATAACCTTCTGGACTTCTAAAATAATGAGTATGCCACAAAAAGTATGCATTTTCATAAAAAATTTACATTTTGTATAAAAAAAATTTAGATTTTTTTTCAAAACAAGTTATATAAAAACAAGTTCGTCTGGTTAAAATGATTAACAATTAGTCTTTATCAAATCTGAAAGACGAATCTATACATTGATCATCTCTTATGCAACATTAAATAGGAAATATTTTTATGTCTGTTTATCAAATCACGCGACAAATACACTATCTGTTGTGATAAAAAAGTGCATACTAAGTTTTGCTAGATAAAGATTTTACTTGCATGTGCACGCAAGCATTAATTAAATTATTATTGCTTTTAAACTTCTTGCATTAAACAGTGTTTATCGCTGTCGATAATATCTAACAAGAATTTCTTTCGGTAATTCTGCAAATTACAACTTTTTTTTAAGAAAAACAATCAGAATTCCTAACTTTCAGATTCGTTTAAAAAATTTATGTACTAGGGGGCTAAGCTAGAGCCCCTGAATTAAAGTATAGGAGCCTTAGGCTAAGCCAGCTGTTCTCTGCCCCTCGCCAACCCCGATGATTGTTTCGCAATAATTGTTTTTTAGCAGATAACAGTTTTTCTACTAAAGTAAAAACTATTCTTTTAACATGCGCGTACTAAAAGGAATTCGGTTTGATTACGCTTTTACCTCCATTTCCTACGTCCAAATATTATTATCTCTCAGTATTATAAATATTTAGATCTATTGGTGAACAGAAGTAATTTTTATAAGTAATCATTTTTTGAAATAACATTTATGTTATTATAACACTATCTAACATTACATTGTTCAAACAAATTTGATGAATTCACGACTGTAACTTAATATTTTTGCTTACCGAACTGGCGGATATAATAAATACTATTTTTGCTTGCGTCTCATTGTGCATGAAGCTGATCGTTAAGTTCAAAATCATTTAACAGATCTCTTTAACTATAATTTATAACAGTGTATTAATGTTATTTGCACAAAGTTAATAATTGTAAAACAGTTAATAATTTTTGACCACCTTTCTAAATTATTTTATCATAAAATGTAGCACAGAATTGCATTATAATAATAATAAAAAAACAACAATTCTCTTAGGTTTTAAACTTTTGAATTATTAGCGTAATAATGGCAAGACAGGAAAATAATTTTAAATTAGGGATACAAAAATATTTGTAGAAAAACTTATGGCTTTTATAAATTTTATTCTGATGACAACCAATTTTATTTTGATTTATAAATTTTATTCTGATGACAATATGGAAATGAATTAGGGAAAACTGTGACCCCACCACGTGATTATTCGGTCAATAAGAATACACGAACGACAATGGAAAACTTCGACACCATTATTAGATTTCTATATACTGGTGGACAGCTCACCTGCTCGCTAACGCTCGTCAACCACCAAAAATTGCTACTCAATCTTATATGGTTTGCGTCGCAAACCAAGCTCGCTTCGCTCGCTACTAACTTAGGTACATTGCAAATACACAAAATTCTAAGAATTCAAAGCAATCATTCAAATCCATATAGCAACTTTTTTTCTGAAAAAATTACATCTTTTTAGTAAATACTAAGTCATTAAAATAAATCTGAATTCAAATAAATGACATGTAATTCGTTAAACCTATTAGAAATGTGCTATAATATAAAATCTTAAAGCGTAACAGCACGACTGAGATTCATTTTTCAATGAATAAGTAATAACAATAATGAAACAAATAAATTCGTGATATAAATCAAAAATCGTCAAATAAATTCGTAATATATAAATTCGTGAAAAAAAGCGCTTTCGACAAAATACTAAAATAGAGATCTATCGACAAAGACTACTCACTTCTGCCTAGTTTAATAGTATGAGATTGCCGCAGCTGATAGGGTGAATTTCGGAAGAGATCACATTTGGTGAGAATGCTCCCTCTGGTTACTTCCGTTTCCGTTTTCAAAAGCGCTATATGTTGAGCCACCTCAGCTAGATTTGGCATGTGACATTTTTAGCGGCAATCATTGGTCGATTCACCGTGTAAGAGAAATAGTAATGTAAACAAAACAAAGCAAACGTTGCCACCGACGGAAAAGAAAAAAAGGCCAAAATTTGGGAGCCTAAATTCGTGAAAAAAAAGCGCTTTCGACAAAATACTAAAATAGAGATCTATCGACAAGGACTACACACTTCTGCCTAGCTTAAGGTTTTTTTTAGTTTCCGTTTTTAAAAGTGCTGCATGTTGAGCCACCTCAGCTAGATTTGGCATGTGACATTTTTAGCGGCAATCATTGGTCGATTTTCTAGCGTTGCCATTCGGGGAGTCGTAATGAGACTTTTTTTGTCGCCGTGTACGAGAAATATATATATAGATAGTAAAATTATAGCATGAATTTGAAATAAAGGGTTATAAAAATTTCGGGATTCTGTGTAAGTTCATTTCTTAATCAAAGTTATATGAAAAATACTAAATAAAGAGTATTTTTTATAATGAAATGATAAATTGATAAATACTAAAAGTGTCTGTAATTTCGTCTCATATAATTTATAAAGAGAACTATTGCCCGTAAAACAATAGTATAGATAATAATAACGAATAACAATAGTAAATTTTTCTGATCAAATATTCGGATCTAATGGAAGCTGGTTAGCATTAAAACATTCATGGGACTTGTAGAAACGGTTTTCAATTTAAAGCTCGTCACGAAACTTACAAAAGCGCGTCCCAAAACGTATGTCTGGAAAGTAATTTCTACGTTTTAAGCTGATTGTGTAGTGATTTAGCTGATCTTCGTAAAAATCAACTCCGATACCATTCCTGCTTATTGTCATTGTTATCCCTACATCTTTAGTCAAATATGACCTCCCCTTATCACCCCCTCTTCTTCCCGATATTTTAAGGCTATGGATTTGATTTCATGTGAGAAATAATTTTAAACGTCTGAGGAGCTAGAGAAGTTCCGAAACATGACAATTTCCAGAAAAGAGGAAGATTTTGGATGGATTTACCCACTTAAATCGTAATAAACGTTCTCTCATATTTTTTTTCGCTTGAAATTAATATATTTCATATTTCCCTACCTCCAAACGTCCCTAAATAACAAAGATGAAGAGGGGAAATGTCCCTTAGACTACGAAGGGTCAAAACTTAAAAGGGTTAACTTCTAAGTTTTGAATATTCATTGCATGATGATTTCGCTATCAAAAATTTTAAATAATATTAGATTCATGTACCATTTTTAAATTTGATGATCAAAACAATTCTTACCACTGAATTCTCAGTCATACATAAAGCGATAAACGAAGAAAAGGCGTCGTTTAGGAAACGGTTCCTGTTGAAAGAAGTCCTATTTGGTTTCAGGAGGGCATTTTATAAGAGAATAAGTAAAAATAGTGTCAGAAAAACTCTTTTTTTCTGAGCTATAAGCATATGCATTAATCTAAAACAAATTAGCAATAGTAACATGAAAAATTTATATATGAAATGAAAATTTAACATATGAAAATTTTAATATGTTTATAAAAGGTTTCAGAAAAATTTTTGGAAGATGTGGAAATTATTACAGCTATGAATTTTAAAAGTTCTATCGAAATCAAGAATTTTATATATGGAATCTTTAGTTTACTGGCTTTTTTTCCATCTATTTTTTTGCGTTAGAAATTACAGTATAAAATTCATTAAATTTGAAACCAAGATCCAAGTATAGAAATAACTTTTTACTTAAACTATATTCTTAGCTTTGTTCAAATTTATTAGTTTCGCTTCACCAACTATCGATTTCAGAAATGATAAATTTTAGGTGCTCTTTAAAGATGATCTAATAAAACCACCTTTTCTTACAAAGGAAGGAACTCTTACGTACTGAATAAAATTCATTACAATTTTTGATAAAAAGCATGATTTATAGGAAAAAAATTAAAATAAATTCAAAACAGATTAATTTAGGGTAAACAAATTTCATAAGTACACTGAAAAAAAGTGTTTCTCAAAATTGAGTAAAAATGTGCCAAATTATATTCGAAACGAAGAATAATTGAACTTAAAACCACGTGTACTCAAAATTAAAACATCATATACTCATTTTTGAGCGAATTCTTAAATATGTTATAAAGGGAAAAATGTGTGAAAGAGATGTTCGCTAGCATGATTCGAACCGAGACTTCCGGTTTCGTAGCAGGATGTTCCAGCTATCATAGCTGAACACCCTAGTCTAAGAAGAGTTATGAAGCTCTATTTAGTGACCATCGCAATGACACGTCATGACATGCTAATTTCCAATTTACAAAGGGTTGCAATTTTGAAATTTAATGGTCCCAATAGCTTAATCAGGAGATAGGTTGCTTTAATTTTTTTTGCTTTATTTAAAAAATTTTAAGCGAATAGAATGTATGTCATGGTGTGTCATTGCTGTAGATATAGCTTCTAACTCTCCCTGGACTGGGGTGAACAATTATGGCGGTTGAAACATCTTGCTGCGAAACCGAAGGTCTTTGGTTCAAATCCTATCAGCAGCCAACGAACATACACGATTGTTCCTCCACATCAATTTTGAGACTATGAATTCCGCACAGAAATGATGTTTCAGTTTTGAATACATGTGTCAGAATAGCTCTGAAATTTCTGGCATATTTTTGCTCAATTCTGAAAAGAAACATTTTCTACAGTCTTCGATTTTAATACAGGTTTTCAAGAACGATACGCAATATTTGTTCTAATGATCTGATTTTCACAAACTGCAATGGTATATAAGGGTGACCACAAATATTCTAATTTAGCAGGGCTTGCAGAAAAAAACACAAAAACAGACTTTCTCCGAATAATCATGTCTTTTCTTTTTCCAACGGAATTCGAAACATTGAAATATTGGAGGAAATTATTCTGGAAATATTGGAGGTAATTATTGAGTCTGGAAAATAGTGTCCTAATGGTTTCGGCAAAAGAGCTCGTGAAATATTGGGCCGATTTTAATCATTTCACTTTCTGCGCATTTAGCCAAAGTCTTAAAGGTAATCAAAAAGTTGTTTCACACACTTATAAAGCCAGTTAACCCAATTTTTATTACTTTTAATTATATTTCATTACTTAATTTAATAATGGTGAAAAAATTTGAAAATTATGCAATATTTTTTACGTCTTTTCATTTAAAACTATGTAACCTTAAGAGGCCAAACTGGAAACTTCAGCAAAATTAATTACTAGTTTTTGAGTTATAGAATTTGAAAGAACCCATACTCTTAAAGTTCTATTTCTTAAAAATTTTTAGATCATTTTTATTCAAATTTTGCAGTTTATTTAAAATTACATGATTAAAAATTATGTAAAATTTTGTATAACTTACAGTTTAAAATTTTTTCTTCTATTTTTAAGTAAATAAAAAATAATAAAAAAAGTAAAAACACTTTATGCATAGGACATTAAATATTATCGTATTCTAGAAGTTTTGACCATGTTTTTTTCTGTGTTGAGTCTCAGTTCAAATCAAAAGTAGGTGGAAAATATAAGTTTCTAACGTTTCTTTTTCACTGTCAGCATTTTTGCCAAAATGAATTTATTGACAATTTAAATATAGACCATTTTTTGAGTAGCTGAAATTTTAACAACAATTCTGTTCTTTATTCTAATACTTTTTACTATTACTTCTTAAATGATGCAAACAGAATTTATTGTCAGTCGAGATTACAACTATTTTCCATGTGTACTACAAAAACAAAGTTTTTTTTTTTTTTTAAAGTTTTGTATGTAGAGAAAGAACACTCTAAACTAAAAAGGAGAAAATATAAAAATAAAGTAAAATAATTTACAAATTACGTTGTTCAAGTGGAAAAAAATAGTTTTACTAATACAGAGAAAATAATTTTATTCTCATCAAATCTCAAAAGAAATTCATAGCTAAATAAATTATTTGTCACTTTTTACTATGCTTGAAAAGCTTAGCTTTCTTAGAAAAAAGCTTAGTTTTTATTTTAGTTCAAAAATGAAATTTTTAAAACTATCTTGCAACAGTAAAGCAAAAAAAAAGAAAAAAAGAAATAGAATAATTTTAATTTAAAATGTATGACACACTTGTCCTAAACTTAATAAAATAATTTAAAAAAGCAAAGCAAACTTCAGAGATTACGACATTTATCTCCAAACATAAATCTAGTTTTTTATGTTTATTTCAAGGCAGTTTCGAAGTCAGGAGGAAGGTGCAATTTTTATAGCTCAAAACAAAACACGTCAGAAAAAATATATGGATAACCTCTACAAAAATAGAAATCTAAATTGCTATTCTAAAAATACTTTTTTCCTTAAATCTTCATGCTTTATTTCTAAAAAATCGCATAAATAAAATTAATATTTCTTTTCAATACATAGAGTATTGATACTAAAGCCGAATTTGAAAAACTCTATACATATAAAAATGAATATCTGTGGATATGTATGTTCTTTATAGACTTCTAAACCATCAAACAGAAAGCGATGAAATTTGGCATACAGATAGTTTCAAACACGAGAAAGGTCACTGTCAACATTAGAACATTCTACGACAAATCATTCCAACAGGATGAGCGAAAAACGAAATGGAATATTTTGATTGGTTAAGCTTTAGCCATTGTTTTAAATTTAAGGAATCAATTTTCACATGCTTTAAAGATGCATCAGTGATAATTGCTAGCGCATAGCTCTGTTTGATCAAAAATAGTTTATTGTACTCATTTAAATATTTAATTATTTTATATTCGCTATTCGCGATCGCAACGAACTATAGGGGGCGTTGTTGTATGAGACTAATACCTGTGATTTCTATATGAACAGTCATTCAGCTACTCTAGAGACGTCTTTAATGTAGCGTGTAACATTGTAACGTTCTTCTTTATCATAGCTTATTAAATTTAAAAAAGAAAAATGTTTGATATCCTTTCTTATGCAACCAAAAACAAGATGGCATCGCTTTTTTTAAAGAAGGAACTTCCAAAACACATCTGAAAAATATTTGTAAATAAACAGAAAAAAATATGTATCTTCTTATTAGAGTCTTATCTCCTTTCT
>NC_092205.1:16066238-16086635 GCF_043381705.1 Parasteatoda tepidariorum
AGGAATTTTTCTTCAAATGTTTGGCGTGTTCTGTTCCTGAAAGATTTACTAATATTCTGGAGATTTTTTTCAAGTTCTTCGGCCTTTTCCTTAGGGAAATTTTGTTTCTTATTTGCTGCTAAAAAATGGCGGCTAATTCTATCAATGATTTTGATGGAACTAAATGAAAACGTGATAAATTAATGTTTGATATTTACAGGCTCCTGCTAGAGGGCGTACCCGAGCGTTGCGATCGCGAATGTCAGATGAATTCAATTAACATAACGTGGTAGCACGTGTGGTCTACATCACCAAGTTTATACTTTGTCTGATACCACGTGCTTTTATTTTATTTATATTAATTCTTTTAAACGTGTTTCTAAAAAAAATTACTTATTTAAAATCAACGGTAATTGAATCGAAACAAAATATTTATGTAATCAAAAGCAACAATTAATGGGAAAGTGGTACGAATTCGTTTAGGAGAAACATAAAAAATTTGAGCCAATGAGGCTTAATTTCGCCAATTATGCTTAATTAATTAAGCCAATTAATTAAGTCGATGAGATCAATTAATTAATTAAGTCAATGAGATATTAATTATTTAGATGTAATTTTTAATGTGTTCTGTAATGAATATTTTTAATTTATATTTCTTGAATTCTTATCAAATACACAGTTAAAGAAAATATACTCTCATTAAGGGTCACAAAATAATATTTAAGCGAGAGAAAAACGAAAACACTACTGCCTATCGGGTGCAAAAAGTTTAAACCAGCTTGATCGACGGATGACATTTGGAGGTTTTTCTATTTAATAAACTTCTCTCCATCTATTGTGTTTTTTTTAATAATATTTCCTTCATTAAGTAGTAAACCCTCGTTTTTTTCCATCCTGGAAAGTATTTTGTGGTCGTTACGAAACAACTTAAATATTATCTGAACAAACTTCAATATACAAACACATTTTAATTTCTTTTCTTCATAATTTTTTATCTGTAAAATAAAATTATTCTTTACGCGCTGTCATCACATTTTGCTTGAAATCAGTTTATCGGCTTTTTCATTTCTGTACGTCGAAGGTAGAGGACACAATGTTACAAAAATATAATTCTTACGAGCTCTTTTGAGTTACTTGAGTTTTTTGAGATTTGGAAAGTGCATATTCTATTCTGATGATTTTCGTTAAGAATAACAATTTTAATATCATGTAACGAAAATAACACGATAAACACAATTTAAAAATGCAAATTTTTGGAAAGCTCGTAATTTGTCGAATAATTCGTAAAATTAAAAAAACTATTTTTTTTTTCAATCTCTGAGAAATGTATGAAAGTAATATAATACTTTTTTCTCACACAATCCATGAAACTTTTACCTAATTTATTACGAAACTTTTCGATGAAAACATTACAAAGTTAGCCAACGCATTGTTTGTGATTTGAATAATAATTCAATTTAAGCTTAAAAGACAAGCTTTAATGTAAGAAAGAATGAATAATATGAGTAATCCAGACACAATAAATAATGTCAAAATTGCCAAATATTCCTGCAAAGTAATTTTAAATTCGAATCGGACAAACAACTAACTTAGGTTGTTTTTCCGAACTTAGGTTAGTTGCGTACAATGTCTGTCTCATCTTCAATAAATTAGCATAGATTAGGATTTAATGCATTTATAGTAATATCATCAATAGTAATCACAGTGTTACGAAAGGTGCTGCGTAATTATTATCACATATTTGCGCAATTTTCAAAAAAAAATATTAACCATGAATTCATTCATATTATATTTTTCATGATGGCAATTAATATCATTTCATCATAACTGTCTGAGATGTTTATTAGTCTTTTACAATCTAGTTGTTTGTTTTTTGGAATGAAAAATTTAATACCATACTATGATTTAAATTTCCCAGCTTTTCGAAAAATTAAATATAATCACTTTCTAATATCAGATTTGATTCATTTGTGAAAGACATTGTTTCCATCCATTCCTTCATATCATATTTTTTTTTCGCTCGTTAATTTCAACCTTTTATAATCGACTTGTTTACTTTTATGAACGTTAACTTAGTCGAATGTATAATTTATTTTAAAATTCCTAAAATAGTTTAATCTTTTTATATATTTTTTTCTTACGTAATGGGCTTTTTCTCTCCGTTCCATCAAAAAACAAAGTTATATCTCATTACTGTGAATAAATGGGAAGATGACCATTATTTAAAAGACCTTCTGTATCACAACTTATTCAAAAGCTAATTGTTGAAACTAAAAGCAACTCTCTATAAATTACATTTTCTCTAATAAATATCATTTTCTCATCGCACGGAAATGTGCAAAACATGTAGAATAAGATAAAGACAAAATCTAACTTGGTCAGTATTTCTTCTTTTTAATGAAATTAAAATCAAAATTATTCAATATACTAAACATTCTAGCATATATAAGAAACTGTCGTCCTTGAAAGAGCTTTCGAAGAGTGAATGTCCTTGAAAAGTGGCAGAAGTGTTATAAACTATGCACCGTTTATCTGATTGTTCATGAGATGAAAAAAACGATTTATTCTTCATAGTTCTTCGCATATTGATGATTTTATATATTCTATAACAGCATTTATTTTTATTTTACTTTACTTTTTTACAAACCTCAGTATCTCAATTCTGTCCTGATGTCTTGTTAAGAGAAATGTACTTAAAGAATATACTTAAAAAACTTTGCTTTATTATTTTTTTTGTGCAGAATGAAATTTTAATATTATTAAATTTATACTGTATATTGAAGAATGAGTCTGTGTGTGAATAAATAATGTGTCTGTGTGTGTGTCTGCATACTGCATAGGGGGTATACCGTAGGCTATAAAAGTATGATATTCAACATGAAGTTAATTAAGCACAAATGTAAGCAAATTACGAAGTCCAATTCATTCAAATATAAATATATATCAAGTTATTTTTAATTCAAATACATATAGAAAAGGAAATTTCTCATTGGTTTAGTGAAAGCTATTGTTTTAAATAAATGTATTAGCAATCCAATTCAAATATTTATAACAACTAAACACAGGGTAATAACTATAGGCCGTACCCACCCTAGAGCTATAGATATAAAAGTGGTGTCTAAATATAGTAAAGTGACTAAAAATTGCACGATAAAATCACATATATACTGCTGTTATTAGCAATACTATCTCTATACTTGATGAAAGGAAAAAGTCAATCACAAAGTATGACTGAATTTGTACAAACAAACACCTTGTTGACACTTTTTTGAAATGTAAATGCAATGCTTTGTGTAGCATGGACTTACAAAAGCAAAGTCATTTTATAATCATATTTACGGTACTATAAAAAAACAACCATAATAAGCTATAAAAATAAGGCTGTAATTTTCTGCTATAAGGTTCAATTTGCATTAGAATTATATTTCATAAGATTTTCAAAAAAAAATTTCTCAAGCTTTTTCAAACTGTAATCGTTAGTGCCTCTTTCCTTAATGACTGATATCGAAATGACTCAGTTTTGAAAACAAAATGTATTTATATTTTAGCTCCCAACATAAAACAATTTGCCTAGTTTGATGTGGAATGTTTCACAAATATTCTAAAAAAGTAAATCAAAAGAAAAACCAATTTCTTTTCTTCTTTAATGAAAAAGGAACATAGTTTTTTTGCTAAGACAAACAATCTAATTGTTACGATTAATATCCTATTGTCGTTACATGTAGTCTTCCTAATATACAATCAAAAAAGAAACTTATTTCATGCGTATTTTACTGCTTGCTTTAACATTTAAAAAATGGTAGCGTTGTGTAATTATAACTTAAGTGATGATAATTAATCGGAAATTTTTATCTGCATTTATTTGTTGGCATCATTAAAAAAGAGGAACACAAGCTGAGAAAATTAATCGTTCGAGTTAATCGAATCGTTTGAGGTAATAGAACTTCTAATGAAAAAAATTCAAGCTCATCATAAACATTAATTTGACACTATATCGACTATCATACTTCTTTAAGTAATAGAAAACCATTTTTCTTTTAAATTCGTTGCTAATTATCTAATATTTCTCTTTTCACTAATTACATATGTGAGAATTAATTTAATTGACACCAATAGTTTGATAAAAAAAAAAAACTTAGGTAAGCTCTTCAACTGATCTTCCTGCTTATCTTCGCTTTTTCTTTCAGCTTGTCAAGGAACTGCAATTTTTTGTCGTATATATTTTTTATATTTGAATGCTTTAAATTGTTTAAAGCAATTCATTTTTTATTGTATTATTCGAACAGAGAATTTCAAATTCAACAAAACCTACACTTCTCAGTGTAGGTTTTGTTGAATTCGAAATTCTCTGTTCGAAAGCTCGGTTAAAACTACAGTGAAACCTCTCGGTAAGGGCCACCTGTCGTTCCATTGAAAATTGGCCCTTATGGGGGGTGGCCCTTAAATGGGGGTGACCAAAAAATAAAATGAGGAAATCAAAATTTATGTAGAAAAAAACTGCTTATTAACATTTCAAGTTTTTACACATGTTTAAAAAAATTTTCAATTGAAGTTTGTTTACTTTTTACAATTTTTTCGCAAACAATTTTAGTTTCTAATGATTCCTTAACTCTATAAAACAAATTAGTTAAATTCGCATCATTTACTAATGCCTTGGATTGGGATATCAGTTTATTTACTTCTATTAGCATTTCTTGGTTTGATAAATATGGCACGGGGGACTCATTCTCATTATCTGAATCAGACTGAACTCCTGAAAAAATTGAACAAATAAGTTTAAAAAAATATGTATTGTATTTTTTTTAAACTTAAAACAATGAATATTAATGTTTTACCTGTATCTAAATCATATTTAAATCTTTTCTCCCAATCTTCCGATAAATCATCGTAACATTCTAGCCCATTTTCATATTTATCTGAATTTGGGTCATATTGAATTGCAACAGCTTTTGAAAGTTCAACCACTTCATTTTCTAAATCAGCTGCATCGATAGTGGCCTCTAAAGCTGTATTGCTTAGCTCGCATTTTTTAAAGCAATTTACAATTGTCTGTCCTTTTACATTTTTCAGGCGTGTTTAATCCACCGAATGGCATCTAATACTGTTATAGATTGAATGATTTGTGATGAATTTTTATCGCAATCTATAATAGAAAGGAGTCTTCGCAAAACAAAACGTCGGTATTCTAATTTAAAGCAGCGTATAACTCCTTGGTCTAGAGGTTGAATTTCAGACGTAGTATTTGGAGGCAAGAATTGAAGCTTTACACTTTTCAAGTTTTCGTAAAATGAGTGACATGGTGCATTATCCAAAAAAAGAACCACTTTCTGCCTTGATTTGTAATTTTATTATCAAAACTAATCAACCAATTTTTAAATATTTCCATGGTCATCTATGCCTTCTTATTATAATGATATTTTACTCCCATTTGTAATAAATCTTTACCTTTAAAACAACGAGGTTTCTTGGAGTGCCAAATGACGATGGGCTTTCCTTTTCACCAGCAGCATTAGCACAAAAACACACAGTGAGCCTCTGTTTAGCTTGTTTTCCTCCTTTGGCCTCTTCTGCTTTCTGAACTAAACTTTTGGTAGGTAAGGCACGGAAAAAAAGTCCTGTCTCATCTAAGTTATAAACATCACGATCTTCATAGCAGGCCAGAATGATTGGAAGCCTTGATTTCCAGTCTTGACACAAATCTTTATCAACATTAGCTGATTCACCACATAAAGTTTCAAAAACAATATTGTTTCTATTACAAAACTGTTAGCTAAAGAATTGGACACACCTGTTTAGATTTATGGCCCTTGCGAGAAGAAAAATGTATAAAAATGTCTTTTTTGAAAAAAAAAATTTAAAAAAAAATGGCCTTTATTGGAGGTAGTCAGGAAAATGTGGCCCTCTAATGGGAGGAAAATTAACATTATGTCTATGGGGAAAATTTTCGTTCCTCAAAATATTGGCCCTTAATAGAGGTAAGTAGAGGTGGCCTTTAGGAGAAGTTTCACTGTATGTTAAAACTACCAGAATATGATAAAACGGGCCACGTTTCTAGCTCTATGGGAACCCCAAAAAACTCGATAATTTTTACCGAAGCACTTTGGTAATAATTTTGGTAAAATTAACAGAAAAGTATAATTTTATGAAATATTATAAAATTAGGCAAATGTGGTAAAATTTGGTAATTTTATCATGATATCTTAGAGAATGGCGTAAAAAAAACATTTATTCGGTTAAATTTACTTTTCAGTTATGTTTTTTTTTCCTAAACATGTGGTGGTAAGAACTATAATTTTGAACCAGAATTTACCTCTAAGCCGTTATCATATGAACAGAAAAATAACCAAAAAAATGGTTTCAATTCCCTTTATATTTTGCTTTTTATTACGTACTAGCTGAATACCCTTTCTTCGCACGGGGAGAGTAAAAAATAAATAAAAAATAAATAAATCAGTATTGAGAAACACTACGAAATCATACTTAAAACTGAAAATCATATAACGACACAATTAAAGAACTTAGTGGAAGAACCAGGTAAGTGAAATTTTTGGGGGAATTACTGAATCAGAGTGAATTAAAAAAGTGGTTGCATCAATTTATTTCAAATTAGGCAGGGGTAAATAAATTAAAACAGACAAATATTTTCCCATCGTTCTAATAAATTGGTAATAAAATAGTTCGGATGCAACTTTTTTTTTGTTCTGAAAATGTTACTTACCTGGTTCTTCCTCTAAGTTTTTTAATTAATGCAGTTAAAATAATTACAATTTTTTTATTTAATACTATTTGCTGCTCTTTATCGTGACTTTGCGCTATTGAAGTTAGTAAAAGCCGTTTTTTGTAGTTTATCCCATTAGAACAAATATTAAATATATTTAGTATCACTTCGCATGATGCTATTGCACTATCAACTAATTTTCTAAGGTACATATCCCTTTCAAGGACCGTAAAACGCTTATTTCCAAAGTATGAGTATTAAAACTGCTAAGTATTGCTGCGGTCTTAATAATCACCAAATATATAAATTTAATATTTTATACCTATATTAGTATATTTGGAACATATTACATAACCCTTCAACATTTCTATCACATAATACATTGCTAACATTAGTTAAGCATATTGTCGTCAATGATAGTATGATGATATCTAATGGTTATTCTAGATAAATATCTTCACTCCATTACTTCTGCGTTCTAATACACAGTAAATTTATTTTATTTCAATATGCATATACTACCTAAATTAAGCGTCATTGTCGTCAATAATGATATGGCATTTTCTTTTACGTTTCTTCTAAGCGAATTAGTAACAATTTTCCATTAATTTTGCCTTATTCAATTACCGTTGATTTTAGGTCATTATTTTTTAGAAACACGTTTTAAGAGAATTAATGTCAATTGGGTATAATATTAAAAAAACACAACTACTTCCACTTAGTAGGAATAACATTTACCATGACGCAATGCTAAATTCTANTAAAAAAACATCAGTGTAGGGTATACCGGGCAGTGGCACATATACTAGGTCTAGTTGACTAGACTTTTGGTAAATGTCTAAAATATATACAAGGTCAAGTTAAGTGCCACTGCCCGGTATACATTTGCCCGGTATACCCTACACTGATGTTTTTTAAGGTCAAGTGCCATTGCCCGGTATATATTTGCCCGGCGTACCCTACACTGAAGTTTTTTTTAAGGTAAAGTGCCACTGCCCGGTTTATGCACGGAATTCTTTTCACGATCTCCCCCCCCCCTCACGCTCCTCCAACATGTACAGAATTGCTGGAACAGCGACCGATAATTGTCAACAGTACTGAGGTACGTACCTCTCTGCATCAAAAACGTTCTTTGAAGATAAAAAAGAAATCAAATCTGACTGTCTTCTCTGTAAAGCCTAATAATCAATTCTTTCTTTTTTGATGACCCTATAATTAAGTTTTTTTTGCTTTTTTTTTGTTTCAGAAAATCCCGCCAAAATTTGACTTCCAATGTAGGCGCTAAAATAAGGCGATATTTTGCTAAGCTAAAGCTCTCACCACCAACGTTTTCCCGATATTGAGCTCATTTTCCCCTTTCTAAATTTTCTAAGTCCGTTTGTATTATGGAATCGTCCTGTCCCTAGTCGCTTGTAAATTAATGTTAATTAAAAAAAAGCGCGTGGTATCAGACTGCTTTAAAAGTATAAATTTGGTGCCACGTAGTGTTGTTTATTTAATTTATCTGACACAGTGAATATAAAATAATTAAATATTTAAATCCATGTAATAAACTTTTTTTTATCAAATAGAGCTATAAGCTAGAAATTATCACTAATTTTATCTTTAAAATATATGAAAACTGAATCGCTTATAGTAAAATTTAAAGCAATGCTTAACGCTTAACCAATTAGATAATACACTCATTTTGTTCTTCACTCATCCCGCTTTAACAGTTCGTCGTAGAATGTTCTAATGTTGACAGTAACTTTCCTCGTACTTCAAACTATCCGTATGCCAAATTTCATTGCTTTCTGTTGGATTTTTTAGTAACCTATAGAGGATACCCACACACGGATATTTATTTTCATATGTATAGATTAGGCAGTGGTAAATAAAATAAAGCAAACAATTATTAGTCCCACCTTCTAATAAATTGGTAATAAAATAATTCGGATGCATGTGCTCTTTTTTCGTTCTGAAAATGTTCCTTATCTTGTTCTTCCACTCAATTTTTCAATTAATATAGCTAAAATAATCTCAATTTTTTTTAAACTTAATGTTGTATGCTCTAATCTTTGGTGGCTTTATGTTATTGAAGTAAGCAAAGCCCGTTGTTCGTAATTCATACCATTGACGGTTTTTTGCGGTTCTTCTGAACAAATAAATACCTTTACTCCATTTCTTTAGCTTTCTAGAATATTGCTTATTATTTTATTTCAATATGCATGTATTAATATAGTTAATTAAGCATAATTGGTGTAATTAAGACTCATTGGCGCCAATTGTTTATGTTTCTCCTAAACGAAATAGTACCATTTTCCCATTAATTGTTGCTTTTGATTACATAAATATTTTATTTCTATTCAATTACCGTTGGTTTTAAAGAAGTAATTTTTTAGAAACAAGCTTAAAAGAATTAATATAAATAAAATAAAACCACATGGTATCAGACAAAGTATAAACTTGTTGACGTAGCCCACACGTGCTACCTCGTAATGTGTTCATTGAATTAATTTGACATAGCGAATATGAAATAATTAAATATTTAAATACGTGCAATAGACTATTTTTTGATCAAACAGCTACGATAGCAATACGCTAGCGATTATCACTGATGCTAGCATACGCTAGCAATTATCACTGATGTATATTTAAAATATGTGAAAATTGATTCGTTAAATTTAAAACAATGGTTAACGCTTAACAATCAAAATATTCCATTTCGATTTTCACTCATCCTGTTAAAACGATTTTTCGCAGAATGTTCTAATGTTGACCGTGACCTTCCTAGTGCTTGAAACTATCTGTATGCCAAATTTCATCGCTTTCTGTTGGATGGTTTAGGAGTCTGTAAAGGACACGCGCACGCACACACACACACAGACATTCATTTATGTATAGCATATAGATTACCAGAATTTATTTTTATTTTTTTTACCAGATATGCCCTTCCCATACAATATTGTAATTTTACCACATTAATTTTACCACATACAATTTTACCACATGCACAATATTGTAATTTTACCACAATTTGTTTCTCCAAGTAGATTTATCACAAATGATGTTATAACTATAAATACTGGGGTCGAGATAGCCTAATCCGGCCGGCCGAAGACTCCCGTGTAGGGAATGTTAACTGGTGTTAAATCTGTCGGGTCACAAAGTCCTCTATGTTCCCATAGCAAATTATACCTCTGAGGGTACTGGATTGGAGATTGATCTATTTCAGGTCAAAATAACGAT
The DNA here is from genome assembly GCF_043381705.1 of Parasteatoda tepidariorum. Classification (NCBI taxonomy): domain Eukaryota; kingdom Metazoa; phylum Arthropoda; class Arachnida; order Araneae; family Theridiidae; genus Parasteatoda; species Parasteatoda tepidariorum. The sequence goes on from NC_092205.1 coordinate 16,076,164, forward strand.
CTTTGGATGAATGTATGAATGGGTTCGCCCTATAAGCAGGTGTGACGTATGGATGCGGCAGAAGTCGAATTCTTGGCCATAAATGGCGCCACTGGAAAATAAGAACAATCGCAACCCCAGTGCCTTAATCACCTCCTACGAGAACAACATCTATAAAGGACATAATACTGCACTGCAAAGTTGGTTTTGAAATGTTGCAGCATAGCATTACCGGCAGTAAAGCAAGTCCACTTTCGTTTATCTTATTTTATCACTGACATTGAGCAGCCAATCCGTATCGGATTTCGGCTTATATCAAACTCCAAAGCCCTGTAAATTTTAATCCAACACAGAACAACCAACACTCCGTGAATTTTAATCCAACACATAATCCAATACCCCGTATTATAACAATTTTATCTTCGAGGAAAACTTTTTGAGTAAAATTTAACCACATTTGCCCTCGGTTATTATATTTAAGAGGTTTTTGAATTTTTCCTCCGAAGTATATCGCTAGTTTGTTGGGTTTAACGTCTAATCCAACAATAAATTTCTTTTAATTCAAAGTAAATTCCTTAGTTGCTTAAAATTATTCAGGATCAACAATATTTTACTTCTTTTTGACTCTGTTTCTTAAAACTTTGTCGGAAAGGAAAATTTAAAAAAAATAAATAAAATAAAGCAATTTAAGTGATTTAGACTTGGAGCAATGCGATGATTTTAAACTATATATATAATCTTGCCTTGAAGAATTATATAGTCTTCAGAACAGGTAAATATTTTAAAAATTATTAAACTTTTTTAAAAATCGCCAATTTGGTGAAATTTTTCCACCTGGATTAAAATCATCAAAATCACTACCTTATTCTCAGTTTTTGAAAATTTTTATGAGCTCAAGTAATGCAGCATTGGAGAATGGTTTTACGTACTACAAACGCTTTTCATTTTCACAAAACTGAAGCCTTTCTCCGCATTGACGTTTTGCACCATTTGCAAAATAAACATAGACTGCGCTGGTTTTAGACAGGCTAAACTTTACCTAACAGTCATGAGTAACAGTTGCAAACTCCCAACAGTTATAAAAACAGCATATTTTCACAAAAAAGCATCATTTCATATAAAAGATGAAGCCTTCGAAAAACAGTCTTATATGTTTGTTTGTTTTTTAACCGAAATTATTCGAGTTTTTTACTTCTTTCTTTTAAACATGCAATTAATTTGATATATTTAATGTTATCACTTACAGTTTGTCATTTCGTTATCAATCAAAATGATTAAAAAAAGTGTTTGTCAGAAATGATTATTTCGCTAAATTTTAATCCTTTTTTTAACATCTACCTCACACATCACGCGAGGCATTCTTCCCAAAATTCTTAAAAACATTTTTGTTTTTAAGTACATTTTTGTTTTGACTGGATACACTTCATTTCATACAGCTGTACACATACCTATAAGAGTTTGAAGGAAAAAATTCAGCTTATTTATTGGCGAATAAAAGCGGTTGAGTCATGCCACGATTTTGAATAACGTATCTCGGCACGCCAAAGAAATCATTTTTTCAGAAAATGTCATACGAAACATTTGAAGGATATAAAAAGGTAAGGACAACTAATTGTTCCTACTTTATACTAATAACTTTTTGTTTTCCGACCTATTTTCAAAATCATAATTAAACTTTGATAAAATTTAGAGTTAAATTAGTCAGCTTATTAAGGTAAATATTAAAAGAAAGTTGCTATTAATTGATAAAAATAGATAGTTCGTATATCTTCCCGAGGTTGAATAATATGATTTTCGGTGCATATTTTCATAAAATTTGCTTTATTTTTTTAAAAAAATTATAAAATAGCCGGTAGTTTTGTTTTATAGTAACATAAAAAATAAATAAATAAATAAATTTTAATGAAATAATAATTAAATAAATGAACATAAATTTTAAATTCAACTTTTTTGTGTCATTCACATTTTAAATTCTAAAAGAAATCTTAACTTATATTCACCTCATGCTGCACGTTTGAGCACTTAATAAAAAAATATCCAGAAACAAAGAATATTGACCGGTAAATGATATCAAATTCAGTAATGCCATTGTTATTTTTTTAGCGTAAAAATTTAAAAATTTTTCCTTGAAAATTAACAAAATGAGTCTTTAGTTGTAAAAAAAAAAAAGACAACTATTGAAACAACACGAAATTAATCGGTAATTTGTTTTTCATTTATGCTAGTTGTTTCTGCATTGCAAATTATGAAGTTAAAAATATTTTACAGCAAATTAAATTATGTAATGAATTTATGTTTTAATTTATGTTTTAAGTTGTGTAATGAAAAGTCTGATATTTCCTGATTCATGAAAAATTATAATCATCATACATTATCACCATTTTCTGGATACGAAAAATCTTTTTATCACCATTGCATTGCACAAATTTAATTCGCTGTAAAAGATAACATTTTAATATGATATGCTTGTTCGAATTTTGTTCTTAGTCATAATTGCTCAAAAAGTAATGTAATCTTCAGTAAAATCATTTATTTTTTTAAAAAATTTAAATGAACAGCACATTTTTTGTTTAATATTTTGGTTGGTATAGGTACAAGATATCTCGTTTATTTTGTTTGCTCATTTATTTTAATGAACTATATTCTAAATTTTGTTCACGTTTAACATAATGTAAAAAGCAATATTTATGACAAATTTTATTATTTAATCTGAATAAAACTAGATCAGTGTTATTTTTAAAATATAATAATAAAATGCATATTTGCAAGAAAAAAATTAAAGTAATTTTTTAAGAGCTTTTTATAAAATATTTGTCAGATTTTATTTCCAAAAATTCGTTTATTTTTCATTTTAGATTTGTGTAACTTGAAGTTTGTAATAAAGTTACTCAGAATATTTTTTACGACCCTACGTATCTCAATTTTAAGTGGACACACATTAACTGCGCCAAATGATTCTTTCAAAGAATTTAAAGTACTGTAAGTAAAGCCTAGTAATGGAAAAAAATAATCAAAACGATGGAATATCATTGAAATAATTGAGCCTGATCCCCCACCTCCTCCTATCCATCACACCAATTCTTCAATGAAATATACTTTATAAATTGTACAATACATAACTAAGAATTAATATATAAAGTTTAAATTACTCTTGTGTTCAAGATTAAAATCGCTACAAATAAATGAATAAATAATAACACTCAACACAATAACAAATAACACTAACAATATATTGCATATTTTAAGCTTCCTTGTCAAAATTTAAGCAAAGAATATATGCACATTCTTCTCTTTCAACAGTTTCACAGCCCAGTGCAGGCCAAGGCTTTCTCAATTTGATTCCTCCAACCAATAGGATTTACTGCAAGGTTAATTGTTTGAAAAAAAATAATCGTTAAGATAGGGAAATTTAAAAACGTGATCAACGCTCGAATAACTGATATAGAAGAAAAAAAAAGTTCAAAGACATAAAAACCAATTTAATTACAGTGAAAGTGCTTCCAAAAAGCGCTTTTCACCTCCTCTCATTTTCATACGACAATCAAACAAGTTTTGATTCTTTAAGTTTTAATAATAGTTTTGTTCTTTCCTTAGATATAAAAAATCCCCGAGCCACGATGGCTCAGGGGATTAAGCGTTCGCCTTCCAATGAGGCGAACCGGATTCGAATCCGCATCCGGATTACACCGACCACAGGGATGACGTAAAATATTCTGAGTGGTAGATGGTTCATGGGTTAGAGTCCTCTTGCCGTCAGTCTAACCGTGGGAGGTTCACGTGGTCTTCCTCTCCATGTAACGCAAATGCGGGTTAGCTCCATTAAAAAATACTCCACGAAGGTAAATTTCTCCCAATACTCGATCCAGGAGTTCTCTTGTTTTCTGGATTGGGTTCAAAATTACAAGGTTACGGAGTTGAACATTCGTAGTCATAAACCCTTAAAATTGTTCAACGACGGTTATAAAATAAAATATTAAGAGTCCCTAGATATTAAGTTGCGCAATATAATAGTGATGCCTTATTTTTTTTACTCTATTTGTGGCAAGAACTTTAAAACGACATAATTAAAGGCGATAATTATGGAACACCCGATATTTTTTAGACCTAAATTTCACAGACATAATTTTTTTGAAATAATTATGGGGGAATTTTTTTATCACAATAAGTTCATCACAGGTGCTCACTGTTTAAAAACCTCCAAATGCTTTATATATAGATTTTTAAGATTTACATTTAAAAATCTTATACTTAATAAGATTTTTAATAATTCTTTTTCTTAAAAAAAAACTAAATCAATTTAATATGCATCGATACATTCACAAAATATTTGAATTTTGACCCATGAAACTACCTTGTAAAATTCTGTTTTTAAAACATATCAATAAATTTTACAGCATTATTTATAATTGAATTTTAACTCATTTATGAATTCAAATAGCTGTTTCCCGGAAAGCTACACGAAAAGCGCAAGCATTTATTAACTATTGGTTTCTGTACTTGATAAAATTGATCCGTTCATGATTAAACATTTAAAAATATTTTCAAATAAGTTTTTAGAAACTTATATTCAAGGCAATTAATTCTTACAATGACGGTTTTAGGATACTTTTTTCCAGACTTTTAAAATAGATCGATTAAACATGATAAATCCGTCATTAGCTTTTAGTGTGTAAAATCCACCGACCGGATTGTGTAGTGGTCAAAGAGCCATTCTCAGAACAGAAAGGTCCTGGGTTCGAATCCCGGACAAGGCATGGATGCTCGTTTCTTCCCTGCACTATATGTCCTTACTGTGGGAGCAACGTTGGCCCGCCAAATATGGCGCCCTCAGAAGAGTATCCAACAAATTTGTCCTAGTGATACCTGAATGACGAGTGTCAATCAGGTGGAACTGTTTAAAACTTATTCAATGGTCAGAATCAATAAAATAATCAAGAGTTTTGTACTTAAAATTATATAAATAAGTTTTAACAATAAAAAATTTAATTTTAAATTTAAATTTTGTACTTAAAATTACGTAAAATAATTTTTTTTAGTATAAAGTAAATTTTAACATTTTTAGTAAAATATTTATTGAATGGTCAGAATCAATAAAATGTTTAAGAATTTTGTACTTAAAATTATATAAAGTAAGTTTCAACAATAAAAATTTTAACTTTAAATTTAAATTTTGTACTTAAAATTACATAAAATAATTTTTTTAGTATGAAATAAATTTTAACAATCTAAATCATATATTCAAGCTTATTTTCACAAAAAAATTATATTCAGATAAAAAGTATGATATTAAAATCTGCATTGAAATATACCTATAAATTTGACTTTATGAACAGATAACGTGTTTATTATTTTTAACTGATTCTTATAATCAAGTTACTATTTCCAAGTATATAACGCGAAAAAACAAAACTATTAATATAGTATGCATTTCAGTTCCTAATCAAAATGTTTAAAATTTCAAATAATAACGAGTAAATTATGTATTGAAATTAATGCACTTTCTACAACTTTCTCGACAAAACTAATCAATCCACTCTAGTGCAACCACTTCTCGCTTTTAGACACGTTCGCAAATAATATTTTTACTTCATTTTATGAACTACATTATATTTTAGTATTCTAAATTGCATTTAGTCGCAATCATCATATCCGTTATCGAAAGATTTCAACTATATCTAATTCAATTTAAGTTTCTTACTTGGGAATTTCATTTATTTCGATCTGTATATATATCGTGAATATATTTTGTAGCAGTAAATTCAATTTACTTTACATAAATTCTACGCGTAAGGAATTTTAACTTTATTCAACAACTTACAATTTCAACAAATTTATTCAAATGCTACAACCAGAAATACAAAAACTCATGTGCTCTGAAAAAATCTTTTAAAGAAATAAATCTCACAGAAAAGAAGCCTTTTAAATTGAAATAAAGGAGGCAAAGCGACAAGAGTGGTATTTTTTTATTTTGTTACAATTATGTAACTTAAACTTCAGATGAGATTTTCAAATGAAAAAAAAACAATTTCATCACAGTTTTAATAAACTGCTGATTTGCTTCAGTACACGCAATTGATTATCCCTTCTTTAGTGTTCTCGTGGATTTTTTTTAAATAGAATAAACGTGTTGAATTAGAGAATTATTTTAAAATGAAGTTTTAACCAAAGACATTCGAATTAGTTTTAAAAATACTTAGATAGCATTTTTATCATAAAATATCATATTAAAGTTTAAGATATAAAAGAATATAAAATTTAACTTATTGTTCGGCAATAGTTATAAATTAGTTTTAGTTGTAAATTATGAAAATTACTTATCGCAAATATTTTAAGCGATATTGTAAAATGAATTTTAGTATTGACGCTTGCAAGATAAATATGCAGGGACAAAATTCGTACCGTAGCTACTGAAGTTTCCTTTTAAAATTTATGGAATCAAAACCGAGATAATAGTTCTGGTTGCTCTAAAGGATGGTGTAAAAAATCAAAAAGATATCAAAGAGCTCTTTAAAAATTAAGATTTGAAAACGTAGTTTATATTTTACATTTAAATAAAAAACAAAAGAAAATAAAGTAATAAAAATAATTTTAATGCCTACCTTTTTAAAAAGGGAAAAAATAATGTTATTTTTATCGAACTTTAAATAATTTTATTTTTATCGAACAAATAAAATTCATATCAATTTCGAAAGAGAAGAGGAGTGGGTGATGGAAGATCACGATGAGTATAAAGAAATTTTATTTTATTGTTATATTTTCTTCCTTTTAGTTTTAAGTTTTTTTTTCTTTTTTTGTTCAGAGTGGTTGAAGTTTCGATTTGTGATAAAATAACGATATAAAATCTGCTTGCTGTGGTTATTGTTATCCGGTACAGAACTCCAGTTTAGTTTTAAGTGCATTAACTAATCCGGAAGTGATAGAATTTCTTTTTGGGAATAAATTGCTGCTTTGGTGGTCCAAGAACGGTTGAAACCAGTACTGTCATCCAACACAGAATTCCAATTAAAATTTAACCTTATCGGAAAGTCATCAAAATTATGATCGACTATAGATTACTTTTGGTGACTATTTCTGTTGTCGGTGGTTAATTAGGAAACGATTGAAGCAGAATATCATTTAGAATCGCATTAATCGATAAATGTCGGAATTTCGACTAACGACAAAGTCCTTGTGGCGTTGCTCGTTGTAGTCTTTTTTTTTTAAAACAAAGGGAAAAAAACAGTTTACATTTGTATTTTAATCAAAGACAGAGCCGGGTGAGATGTGAGTACTCGAGTTTGTCAGAAAGTGGTGGGAATTTAGTTTAAGGATAAATTCTATTTGGTGATAAAATGTCAATAAACTCTTCAAGTTGCGTTGTTTGTGATCAAGTTGTGCACACGCTTTGAGTTTCTCTTTGAATTTCGATAGCAATATCTCCAATAGCAATTTGATAGCAATATCCCCGATAACAATATCCCCAAAGGAACGATATTTAGTTAATGAAAATGTACTTAAAAAGATTCAGTATTGAGTGGAAGAAATTCGAGGGAAAATTTAATTATAGGAATGATAGGAATGACAGATTAGATTTTCGAATTGATAATTTTTCATTGTTGATAACATATGATTTAGTCTATTAATAATGCCCTATCTGTAGATGAGTGAGCAAAATATAAAAATCATCTGCCGCTTTTATTTTTCTTTCTAATCAAAAACTTATTCTATTTTACTCCTATGAAATCTGGCTACTTTGTTTTATTAAAAACATTTATTTTTAGACTTAAAGCATATTTTTTTTAGAATAAATGTATTATTCTCAAATATAGGAATGTTACATACATTACAGTTTCAAAACGCTTAGTTGAAAAAAAAAATTTATTTTTTATGAACCCAATATTTTAAAGTATTATTCAACTTCAGTTAGTTTAAGAAAGAAAAAAAAATTATGGAAACTTTAAATGAACTTTACACCCGTGCAATTGAGAAAAAAAAACGTCTCTTTTACAACTCTGAATTACCCTGTAAAAAATTTCGAGCTATGTTGCTCCAAACTTTAGTATTCATTTTCTGGCTACATAAAGTGGTGGTCAGTCTTACTATATATTGGTGCTTTCACTAGCTCCAAATAACGGGAGAAGGTTGCACCAAACACGGGTATCTTGAAAAAACCTAAAAACAGGGAAAGGTCTCGATATACTCTGCCACATTTGAATTAAAATTTACAATATAATTAAATTACTTTTTCACAAACATAATTTACTTCTTGATAAAAAGATTAAAAATTCACTTAGTTTGGAGAAAAAAAATTACTATCATTTTTTTACAAATGTTGGTGAGAATTTGAGAAAAAGCAATATTTTTAATACATACTCATTATTATATGTCTTTGCGATTTACATTGTTTTCATAAATCAGGTAACTAATGCATGTAGGGTTATATAATAATGCATATAGGTATTGTCTGGGTGGCTTAAGTGGTAAGAGCTTGGTCTCTAATGTAAAACTAAGGTTCCAAATTTGATTCCTAGTCTGGACAAATTTTCCCTCATTTGGAAAAATTTTATTTACGGATTATAATATATAAAGTAAAATACATAACTTGAATTAAAACTTATTAAACTAGAAATAATCTATAAGAAAAACAGGGTGCATATAATATGATACATAAAGTTTCAAATTATCAAAATTTTTAATAAATAATGCTAAGCAAGTATTATATANTGAAAGATACGGAGAACATTAGAAGGGATTTACATTACATTAGAAGGGATTTACAGCTTTTGCAATTTCAGCTTCCAATTATAACACTAAGTACTTCATACAAAAATTTTATGATTCATATTTAAATATTTATTCATGATCAAATAATAGACGTTAGGGAATGGCAGCACTGTCTTTCAAATATTTATACTCTGACAGAGGATAATAATCTAAGAGATTTTCGGGTGCTATTATTTTAACTAAATCTCATTTTTTCAGTTTAAAAACACAACAAGAGTGAAAAAGATTGCACACAAATAAAACTTTGGAGTCTTTTCTCCAAATAATAATTATTTTTCCAAACACAGCTTCTTCATTCTCAAAACTTGAAACTACACACATTCCTTGTATGTAAGCTATTCTTGAAACTAGTACTTTTGAAGTTTAAAAAAACTGTTTGTAACCTTCTGCAATTGTGGTAATTTCGGCAGAATAACTATTTTTATCAATAGGCTTTGCACTGGTTATGATAATATTCTTTCTTAAGCCTCTTTCTTGATTAAAAGCACTGAAGTTGTTGGTGCCTTTGTGCTAATGAAATTAGATTAAAAAAATATGTAATTTGTGCTTATGAAATGTATAGGAATTGAAATAATTTCACACATAATTTTTATTATTTAATATAGGAGAATTTAAATAGTGTGATGTTTGATTTTATTTAAGAATATTGCATGTAGAAAAAAGTACTTTTTTCCTCAATGTACTCCCTATCAAAATAAGAAGCTGTATCTTCAGACAATTTTAGCTAAAATTTATCGGAAAAGTACTACTACTTGATTTGAATTAAAAAAATTATGAAAATCGCAGTTAAGTTGGATCACTTATTGTTATAGATATGCAATTCGAATCATTAAAAGATATATTATTAAATTATGTTAATTTCAGAAATTTTTTTAATTTTCTGTAATTAAAATAGATTTAAAAATTCATAAAAATAATAATGTTTAAACTTAATAATAAAAATAATAAAACTGAATAATAAAAATAATAATGTTTAAAACTTGTTCGTTGAATAATTTAAATTATCTTTTAAGAAATTATATTGTTGAAAGCTTTAATAATTATTTCGATGCATCATATTGAATATTTCCGGTGTAAATGCTATTTAATTATTAGCATAAAAGCTGCAAATTACTTAAACTATTAAATTAATATCTTCAATAAAATTGTTTAGTGAGTATTTACATAAAATGATGATTCAAATTTTAACGAACTTAACTAATTTGTCATTGAACAGTTACTGATGTTCAGTACATCTTTGATGAAACTTAAAATAAAATAAAGTGATTAAATGAAATAATTGACATTTTTTGAAAATAAATATTTTTAAAACTTTCAATTGAACAATATTGACCATTTCTAAAAATCACTATTATGAATTCTTGTTTGTAGACAGACTATCAAAAAACTGATTACTTAGATTCAAACCACTTAATCGTGTGCGCCAAATTAATGAATTATTTTTACATTAAAAATATATTAATGCTAACTGTGGAATTATTTGTGCAATCACAAAAAGGTTCTACAGAAAGATTGCGAGTGTTCCGATAACATTTTATCTAACCCATTGTGATTTTTAAAACGTGCAATCTATATATATATTTCTGTTACACGGCGACAAAAAAAAGCCTCATTAGAACTCTCTGAATGGCAACGCTAGAAAATCGACCAATGATTGCCGCTATATATGTCACATGCCAAATCTAGCTGAGGTGGCTCAACATATAGCACTTTTAAAAACGGAAACAAAC
>NC_092205.1:16086760-16249925 GCF_043381705.1 Parasteatoda tepidariorum
ACTCACAAGAAGAAGAAGAATTTATTTGACGATTTTTGATTTATATCACGAATTTATTTGTTTTATTATTGTTAGTAGTTATTCAGTGAAAAATGAGTATCAGTCATGCTGTTACGCTTTAAGATTTTATACTATAGCACATTTCTAATAGGTTTAACGAATTACATGTCATTTATTTTAATGACTAAGTATTTACTAAAAAGATGAATTTTTTTTTTTGAAGTTGTAATATGGATTTGAATGATTGTTTTGAATTCTTAGAATTTTGTGCATTTGCAATGTACGTAAGCTAGTAGCGAACGAAGCGAGCTTGGTTTGCGAAGCAAACCATATAAGATTGCGCAGCAATTTTCTGGGGTTGGTGAGCAGGGGGTGCAGCCCACTAGTTGTATTTATTTCTCATCAATAATCCGATCTTTTTTCTAAAATATTTTAATTATTTTCATGAAATTGTTTAAGTTAATTGCTAAAGAAGAAAAAAAAGCAATATATTGAATAATTTTTTTTTCTCTTTATATTCACAATTACTAATGAACTTTATGAAATCGGGGTTTATCCAAACGATGATTGATCATTTAAGGTTCCATATCCAAAAAATAATATGAACCTGCTGACTTGCTATCAACAGCCCAGTGGTCAGAAGTAGTGCGTTACAAATAGAGAAACTGCTGTAGTCCTTACTTTTTTCCGTCGTTTGTAATGTAGTGAGCTACTTTTTTAACCTTNTTCCTGGAAACTGCTTTCAACGTTAGTTAAAAAAAAAAAGTACAAACGCAAAGTGTGATACAAAAAACTGTAGTTTGTAGCGATTCCTGGAAACTGCTTTCAACGTTAGTTAAAAAAGAAAAGTACAAACGCAAAGTGTGATACAAAAAACTGTAGTTTGTAGCGATTCCTGGAAACTGCTTTCAACGTTAGTTAAAAAAAAAATTACAAACGCAAAGAAAAAAAAAATCGAATCTGAGTGATATAAATCCGTTGCGAGCCCGTCAACGTAAGCAATGAGAATGCCTCTGTAGCCGAGTGTTAATAAGATCTACGTCTGTTTTTCGGAAAAATTGGTGTGAAATCATTCGAGCTGTTAATGAAAAATCGAATTTCAAATATCCGACTTTTTTTAAATTCAACGATTCGACTTTTCGACTTTTTTTAATTTTTTAAAATTTCTCAGGAACTATAAAGTACGTTTTTGTGTCTGATTTTGAAACTTGAAACATCGCCTGCATTAATTAATTAGCATATTTACGATCACCCCCCTCAAACCATTAAGATTGAGTCCTAGATCGTAAACATCCGATTATTAGATCAAAAGTTATTCAGAGTGGTTCATTTTTTTTTCCTTTCCACACTGACTTCATTTCTTGAAGGATATAAAAAAGCATTGATCACTTAAATCACAAATATTTGATAATTTTCTAGCATTTCTTAAAACACTGTCGAGAAAAACATTGAGCTTGAAAGTTACGTAAACATGAATTAAAACTTCTTAATATCTCCTTATATTTAACCAAGTCAATTTTTTATTCCAAATCATTTTGAATATTGGTCAAAATTGAGTTCTCCAGTTAAGTTTGTCTTCTAAAAGTTGCAAAGTGTGATTACATTTCGAAAGTAGTTCGTAGTTGCTACATTTTAAAAAAGTAATTGTAGTTTACTACACTTGTAATAAAGTAGTTGTAGTTAATGACAAATAAAATGCAGTTTTTTCCGACCACTGCAACAGCCAATCCAGCTAAAGTTTTAAAATTTGCGGTAATATAATCAATTTTTATTATAACACTTTTCTGGAAAACTTCAAACTTTAAGATATTACGGTGATGTCGAGTTTTCTCCCATTGTATAAAAGAAATACTCAAAATTCACGAATTTTTCTACGCATTTCACGAAACCATTTCTTAAAAATTGTCTCGCGTTAAAATTTTGGTAAATGGTGGGAATTAATAATGAATTCGTTTGTTTAGGGTTACGAATTTCGTCAAGAACATTAGTCATCAATACAATAGCTAAATACTAATAAAAGATTAAGAAATACTACGTAAAATAAAAAAGATAATGAGTACTGATTCATTGCCGGAAATCGAACACGGGAAATCTGCTTGACAGGTGACAGCACTATTCTCTGTACCATCCCGTTATGCCGTGAGAGTAATTTTAAAATTTAAAAAGAAAAATGCTCCAAGAAAGCACAGAGAAGATCCGCAAGTGAGGAATCATTAAAGAGAGTTCATATTTCGTAAAAAATTGGGTGATTTCATGACGAAATGATTCTCAAAAATGACAATCCTGAATAGGAACGGTCATAAAAAGTGAATTTCATTTCTAAGAGTGAAATAATTGTTTAGTAGAAGATTTTGAAGTTATTCAAACGTCAACGAAGAGAAATTAACTATTTCGAAATAATGATTGACGTACTTATAATTTAAATATTTCTTTACTGATACTAGTTTAAACTCATTAAATTTCTTTATATTTTAATCAGAAATATATTCATCTAAAACTATTATTTAATTTGTCCATTCGTTGTCGTTAGATATTGTTTCAAATTGTTTTAATTTACATTTAAAGGTACTTTTATGGGTTAAAAATTATGTTATAGCGAAAGTTTGTAAGATGCGTTAAACTTAAAGACTGATTTTAAATGCATGCGGTAGTAAAATCACAAAAAATATATATATACTCAAATTCATGTAACTTTTTTACAACCATCACTTTTCATAATATTGCTCACATATAGAAACAAGCCTAATATTTGGGCTTAAAACTGAAATGACTTAGAGTTTAAAAACTACCTCGAAATTGTTTCCTAGTTTTAAAGTCAATCTATGTTAGAAATGAGTAAGTTTTGGGTGAGTTTCAGAGTGAGTTTTAAAACCATTCTTGTAAGAAAATGGTTTTTAATACACTCCGCATGTCAGAAGTGAACAGATTATAGATATACGCAATAATATTCGTTTTACAATAATTAAAATAGATTTACAATTAGATTACAATAGATTACAATTTCGTTTTACAATAATTAAAATAGATTTACGTTTAGTACGAATCCCTTAGATAGAAAAAGATCCACGGAGAAGAAAAAGAATTCTGGTATGATTACCGTATTGTAATGACATTTCTAATTTTAAGAAAAATGTGCATAATTCTGGCTAATAAAACTGAAATGTAAGGTATTTGGTAATTTTTCATATGGTAATAGTTTACCGGAAATTCCGGTTTATAAAATTATAGTTCTTATTATCACACATTTAGAAGAAAAAAAATCGAAAAGCAAATATGACCATAAAAATGGTTTTTATGCATTACTCTAAGGCAGTGTTTCCCAACCTTTTTATCATCGCGGACCTGTCAACGTTTAATAATTTTACCACGGCCCGCTGAGGGGGGCGTTNATTGCTCTAAGGTATCAGGATAAAATTACCAAGTTTTATAACATTTTATCACATTTACCAAACTTTATCCCATATTATAAAACCATATTTTATTTCTAATTTTAGCAAAAGCATAGCGTTTCCGTAAAAATTAGCAAGATTTTTGGTGTTCCTATAGAGCCAAAAATCATGGTACATTTTACTACATTTTGTTATTGAACAAATCGCCAAATTAAAAAAAAATTACTATCTTCATTAAATTGAGAATAGTGATTTCCTCAAAAGCATTATGATTAATGAAACATATCGATTAACGCAATTCATTAATTTAAATAAAAAGTTTGTGAGTGAATGAGTATTAAATCATTGGAAAAAATCGAACCCCTGGAAGCTCACCGAAGCCCGCAAGTGAGAGTACCAACCCCTGTACCACCGCACCAAGATCAGATTTAAAAAAATTACCGGAAAACTTCTAGAATTCACGCAGACTGCACACAAGTGAGGAATAATTTCATCTAAGATTTATGTGTATGCTGTTCTTTGAGAATCACGCATTGAAAAATTGCAAATACTGCTTAGAAATTGCTGTTGTTGTTGACGTATGCCTGTTCAGGCAGAGAGGGTGCCATCTATGGCCAAGAATTCGACTTCTGCCACACCATACGTTGCACCCGTTTATAGGGCGAACCCATTCACACATCCATTCATTCCTCCACAAATCGTAATTTTGACCTGAATCAGAGAACGATCGATCTCCAATCCAGTACCCCCAGAGGTATTGATTTGTTATGGGAACATGGAGGACTTTTGCGACTCGGCAGACTTAACATGCATCAGTCACTTTACTACACGGGGATCTTCGGCCGGCGGTGTTGGAACCCACGAACTCTCGGACATGGGCCCAGCGCCCTACCGACCAGGCTATCCCGGCACCTTAGAAATTGCTGAATCGTCGAAAACGATAGTTTTATTTCTAAGAATGCATATGATATTCCATAAAAAAGAAAGTTATCCTTTTGCTGTATTATAACAACACCGAAAAAAAAGTGTAAAATGCAAACAAATAAAAAAAAATGCATGCGTACTTGTTATGCTGTGATCCAACGTTTCTAATAATTATTAATACTTGCCTTTGTAGGACAGTACAATTATCAGCAAATCCGAAATTGACATTACAAAACCAATTTTAGAGAAGAAAAAAGGTTTATCACTATGTTTGGCATCTGTTTTCATAGTCGGTGAAATGGCCGGAAGCGGAGTACTTGCATTGCCAAGAGCAGTTGCGGATGCTGGTAAGTTTAATTCACTAGGGAGATTTCGCCATTAGCTTCCGTACCCTCCCGCACGTTAGATTTCAAGTAATTGGGCATGCGCACTTCTGGTGCACATGCGTCAGATCTAGTGAAATGCGCATTCGCCCGTGAAAAAATATCAAACTTGCGTAAGTGAAAATGACGTAAGTGAATTTTGCAAAAATCCGTAAGTTAAGAAGGCGAACGTAGTGGAATGCCATTTTAACTTTGACCACAAAATCAAAAGACACATTTAGAAGGGTTGTTGTTATGGTTGTTGTTAATTTACGTCGCACTAGAGCTGCACAATGGGCTATTGGCGACGGTCTGGGAAACATCCCGGAGGATGATCCGAAGACATGCCATCACAATTTTGATCCTCTGCAGAGGGGATGGCGCCTCCGCTTCGGTAGCCCAACGACCTGCACCCATTTACAAGGGATGTAGGCTATTTCTTTAAAGCTGTGTGCATACGATTCAAGATGCTTTGCTTTACGTAAAACTGCGGATCTGAGAGCAGAAAAATTTGGTAGATTAAAGATTTTAATGAATTCAGCGATAAGGAATGCAGCTTATTATGATTTTAAAAGAATATTATTGAACTTTTATTGATTATTTAACTTATTTAACTAAATTATGTGAAGTAAATATAATTTTAAAATAGCGAAAATATATCTAGTTTCTTATGGAGCTAGTGCAATTAGACAACCATAATGTTTAACGAAAACTAATAAAATTATTTTTTTATTGAATGATCCAATGGTTGTAAGATCAATTATAAACTTCATCAATGCATTTCTTCAAATGCGCATTCCATGTCCATGTTTTTAGTTCGAAGGCAGGCTTAAACTGAAAACAACATTTAACAGTTATAAACAGCGCGCTTGTAGCTTTGTCTTTGTTCGCGCTAGAGCCTTAGTCCACGTCAACATAACGTCAAAGTACTAAAACCAAAGTCAAAGTACTAACGTCAAAGTACGTAGTATCTAAAATAAACCCAAACATGCGCAGTTGTTTCAATCTTACGTACGGGAGCGTGCGTAAAAGTAACGTAAAATTGCGAAATCTCCCCATTGTAAACAGGTTTTACCATAAGTAATTTTTAATATTTCTATATGATTAAGCTAAAAAGAATAATTTGAGCACAGAGCTATTTTGAAACTCGTTCATCAGAGCCAAAATATCTACTTTCTATTTTTGTCAATGAGCTTTTTTTATATAGCAGTGAAATGGTTGTCTGCATTTTCAAATTGTATTCTATTTCCATAATTTTATACGTAAAGTTGCTATTTACAGTGTCTGCTAAATAACTGTATGACGTTTTAGTATAAAATATATAAGTAACTTGGTAAACATATCTTGCAGAAAAGTAAATTGAATGCGAATGACGCTCTCTCAAACGTCATTCAGCTCGTCTTCACCTCATCGTTGAGCAAGAGTCAATGTCTTCTCAAGGACATGGTGAACAACTGATAAGAGATGGACCTACAAAAATAAATAGTTGTATTTTATTTCGAAGTGGCTGGGTGGCGCAGTTGTTTCTCGTCGGCCTTCTGAGCCCAAATCTGCGGGTTCAATCCCCGGCCCAGACACCGGATTTTTGGGATGCAGAAAATCCTCAACGGCCATGTCGTATGATTATGCGGCCTGTAAAAGATCCCTGGAGTGCCTTATTGACTCTTGGCGTTTCAGGCAAAATTAAATTCATAGTGCACTTTAGCATCTAAATAGAGTCTCGGTGCTGCCATCTAGTGTGGCAGAAACTAGACGTCCAAATTAACACGACCAACGGTATCTCACCCATTGTGGTGGTCCTGAAAGAGTGGATACCACCTCTGGAGAACGCACTAGGTCTGCTCATCGGCAAGACCGATTGTGCAGCTCATTGGAAATAAAAAAAAATTATTTCAAAACAATTCTATTTAAAATTTCAACTTCTGTTGTGAAAAATTCGACACAAAAAAAACTATGGTGGTGAAAAAATTATTTTCTTCAAAAACTTTTGTTATATAGGGGAGAGTTGGATAAAACGGGATACCATTATTGTTTTTATTTACTACGGAATATCTGTTAAAGAAAACCATACATTATTTTTTTTGTAGCTACAACATTTATTGAAGCACACAAAAAACGTATTTTAAACTAATTTTAATGACTGTGAAATAGAAAAAAAAATTAATTTCCAAACTCTTACATATCCCGTTTTAGCATACCTGGGTTGGATAAAACGGGATAGGGTTTACAATGTTTAATTTTTTGCATATATATAAATCTAAAATTATAAATAATGCAAATATATAAATAATATTGTTTATATATAAAAAAGCTCAAGTCTTCATCAAAGAAATACATTACAATTAGTTCTAAAGAAAGATGTGAAATCCTAGAGTCGAAAATAAAAAGCTTAATAATGAACGTTAATAAACAAATTTTGCATTACTATATAAGGAGACTAAATTTTTCAAAAATATGTATAGCTAATATAAATAAGTTGTTTAAAAAGCCTAGGCCTACATTAATATATGGCTATTTTAAAATGTAATAATCCAACAAATAGGTGGATAAAACGGGACATAAAAAACTCTATCCCGTTTTATCCAACTCACAAGTGTCCCGTTTTGTCCGACTCCGACACTTTTTGAGACAAACATGGCTGCTGCCTAAATGTGAAAAGAAAATTAGATAGACTGCACATAAAAATATTGGTAAATAAATGGTTAATTAAATTCAATACTCACCGGAATTTTATTCCCATATATATAGGCAGTACAATGTAAAAAACAACGCACTTAAATGTAGAAAATGGCAAAAAAATAGAGTAAAAAAGTTCTGAAACCTACAACTTTCTATCAAATAGTGATCTCGAGGCGGAACTCACCGAGAATGATATAATCACGGTCAAATAACACGTTTCTGTCGTTTTCCACTAGATAGCTGCAATTGTCTGATCCCTAGGCGACGTATCCCGTTTTGTCCGACTATCCCGTTTTATCCAATTCTCCCCTATCTATATATGTGTCAATTTTTTTAAAAGTCTAACTTTGATGTCAGGTTAACTCTTATTTTCTGACCTTCATGTCGCGTGAATTTTACAGGTTGGAGTGGAATATTTCTCATCATATTTTGTTGTGCTATATCACTATACGCGGGAATCTGCTTAGGAAGGAGTTGGTCTATTTTAGAAGAAAGATATGAAGAATATGCGGTTAAGAATAGGCATCCCTATGCAGCAATTGCCTACAGAGCCGTAGGGCTTAAAATGAGGTATACAAAAAAAATATATTTTTTATTAAATGGATTGTATACTATTTCATAGCCATATATACTATTTCATATACTATTTCATAGCTATAGTCTGAACTTTTCTTTGCTTTTTGTTATGCTTTTACTCGTGAAATTTAGAGTCTGAAATTTTGGACATGGTTTTATTAAAAACAATCCGTCAGTGCATTAAGTGTAACACATGTAAACGTATTTGAAAAGCTCAGACGATAATGGATCCAAACGATATTTTCAACAGCAAAAAATCTATTTCTTAGTATAAGACTTGATTTTAATCTCCTTTAGTAATAATTTGTTTTACCGAGTTTTTTAATTTCATAGATCTCAGGAAATGAAGGTGGCAATCTTTGAGTTTTTCTTTCAGAAGATTCCAATTGTACGTTTAATTTACGAAGCACACTTAATAAACAAATTTATATTATTAATTACGAATATTAAAGACTATTAAGAACATATAATGAGAACTTTTGATGTTTCGCTTGAAGTTCCTGATATAGAAATGATCACTATCATCATTTAAGCAATGATGATAGTTTATATTGATTTATAACAATCATAAACTTATTAATAATTTGAGTATCTTCGATTCCTATATTGCTACTTACTGATCAAGAATTTCAAATCATTCCTTTTTACTTTGGAATGACATAAAATCGAATGTATGGCAACAGGAAAGTGTAATCGATAAATACTGATCAAACCTTCTTACGATAGGTAAGACGAATTAGCTTCATGACAATCGATTGAACTATATATTATTGTTTGATATTTGATATCGACGGAACAAACGTGGTTTAAAATAAATTATTCATTGTTCCCAATTTTTAAGCGATTGAGTGTTCAGAACTCTTGCGTGGCTAATAACATATTTTTTTCTCATCACTCTATTCAGGAAATTACGTCATAATTTATAAGCGTTATGGAAGCAGGGGAGCCATCCCCTCTGCCGAGGATCAAAATTGCGATGGCATGTCTGCGGACCAGGATGTCCTCAGGGATGTTTCCCAGACCATCACCATTAGCCCATCGTGTAGCTAGTGTGACGTAAATTAAATACCTAACTTATCAATTCTGAAACTGATTTTCGTATGATAAAGCAAAACAATCAAATTGTAATAAATTTGGAATTTGAAAGTTCGGTGGATCAATAGATGGAAAAATAATATTAGAAGGTAAACCATAATCTGCAGAGTAGATTTAAAGCAAAGGAGCTGTTCGTTGAAGAGTGAACTACTTGAGCAAATTTTAGAAGCATGGTAAATAAGTGCACAACGATGTTTTGGTTCAGGGAATAGGATGAAAGTTTATAACAGGGGGGAAAAACCCGCAAATGGTTTCGGGTAAACAGTAAAAATGCAGATGGCGCTGGTGGACAAAATTCACCGTAAGACTTCGGGGTTGCTATTTCCGACTGAATTTTACTCATAAGCTTGAAAGAACGCGCCATCCAATATTATTATACTTGTAGTACTTTCAATATAACGCATTCTTTCAATTTAACCTTCAACGAAACCAACAACAAATGAATTCGGAAGACTCCGCAAGCTTGTTGTGATGCTACCCAAAAAATAAGAAACGGTGCTATTTTACACAAATATAGCCAAATAAGGGATAACACTCAAAGCATGGCAAACCTTATACTTTATTTATGCTGTGATATTAAGTTTGTTAAATTTCTTTTAGTGTCAAGATTTATAAATTACGGAAAACTCTTATGAATGGTAAAATGATGCGTAAATGTAAACACAAATCACAATAAGAAAACAGGTACTAGAATATCAAGCCTGTTCACACGTCGCCTCGTAAGCATAAAATAAGTGGAGGGATACACCGGAAGTTTTCTAAATTTCTTCCGGTTTTAGGAAGCTCATTTCTGCACTTTATGTGTGATTTTTTTTCTTTTGCTTTAGTCTATATATCATAAAGTATGCCCAACCCTTCTCTGAAAACTTATATCGATAAAAAAATATACTTGAGTGTGCCCCTTGGTGAAATTGGCGACTTATGTTTGGCGCCATTCCTGTTTGCGCGAAACTCCATAGTAACAGGAATGGTGACCAAAGCATAATTATATTTCAATAAAACATTGGAAAACTTCAACAGAACATCGGGGGCCGGGATAGCCTGGTCGGTAGGGCGCTGGGCCCATATCCAAGAGGTCGTGGGTTCGATCCAGGCCGGCCGAAGACTCCCCGTGTAGTAAATGGTGACTGATGCACGTTAAATCTGTCGCGTCTCAAAGTCCTCCATGTTCCCACAGCAAATCAATACCTCTGGGGGTACTGATCCAGGAGTTTCCTTGTCTTCTGGATTGGTTCAAAATTACAAGGCTACGGAGTTGAACGTAAGTAGTCGTAAACCCATGAATTTGGGTCGGCTGTTCAACGACGGTTATAAAATAAAATAAAAAAAAACAAAACATCGGCCAAAACTTTATAAAATTGCAATGAACCCAATATAAGCAAAACTAATAAACCCAACAAAATGCATTTTGAATCGAAACAAAAATTAATGGAGTAAAGCGCAGAAAGAAAAGGAAAAAAAACTAACTTCTTCATTCAGCTTGAATATCCTCCGATTTAGGTGCACAGAATTCTCAAATAGCAGTTTGATACTGTCTAAATTTACCATGAATAGAATCTGTGTACTTCCATCGCCACATAAATTCGGCGAAATACGAATCGAAAATGGCGTCTGTGGCACCAGACTGAAGGCGAAATTTCTTTTCCAAAATCCCTTTTCATGACAGCCCACATACCTTCGATCTTATTGACAAGAAGGAAAAGTAACCTTCAACGTAGAACTAACGGACCTCTGATATTACATATATCGTTGAACACTTAAAAATAACGCTAAAATCTAAACCAATCAGAATCACGATAGGGTTTCAACATCGCCCAGCTTGGCGATCAACCGTGATCACAACTTGGCGAGAATCAAGGGGCACCCTCAAATATAGTCTACCCCTTTTATCATCTTTAAAAATTACCCATAAGTCTTTTGAAAATGATGCGCTCTATGTTTCTCATTTTAGGTGTGACAAAAATAGAATTTAGCACGTTTAAAAAACGTAGTTCCTAAACATTTTGATTTTATTTTCGAAATTCTTCTTTTCAGTTACTTTGTGTCATTCTGTATAGATGTCAATCTTCTTGGTGTTGGAATCGTTTTCCTCCTTTTGTCAGCCCAACTCATAAGCAGCCTCGCCTCCAATTGGGGCATATCATTCTGTTACTGGGTCTTGATATTGGGTGCTATCTTATGTCCTCTCATGTGGCTCGGAACACCTGAAGACTTTTGGTGAGGTAAATTTCAGTTAACTTAAATAGGTTGTTTTTTATATATATATTTAAAAAAAATAATGATGTTAAATGTACGAAAATTATTCCAACATTTTAAGATTCAGTTCAGTTAAAGTTTTTTTGTTGAAATAGTTCTTTAAAGAATCAACGCTCTTTTGTAAGCATTTTTTTAAAAATATTTTGAAATTGAGGCTATACTTTTTTTTTTAAATTAGTTACGTTTTTTGTGACCTTATACATTAAAGATCAATTTTAAAAAAGTGCAATCAAGTGGTTCTGCCAATGTTTAAACCGAGTAACTGAAGGAACATCATTGACTGTAAAAATGATAGTGCAAAGATTCAGCGATCGAAATTCCAATTGATATACGAAAATAATAGAATTAATTATAACTAAAAAAATAATTAAAAAAGAAAAGTGAAAGGTGTAAAGATAACTCATAAGTTATAAAATTTTTTCAATCTCCTTTACCTCTTTAAGCAACTCTAAAGGGAAAAAAACACTACTCGTCACAAAATTATACTATCTTAAATTTGGGTGTAATTTTCTTTTTCAATTTACACTCGCATCATAATAATAGTATTGGCAAATTTTCATCGAATTTATTGAAATTTGAAATGATTAGGTAAGGTAATTTGAACTTTAGTTCACTTGACGCAGGATAACGAATAAATTACAAGTCTAAAATGTATTTTTCCATTTCGCAGGTGAAATTCGGATATTTTATTTATTTATTCCTTCAACAAAAAAAAAATATCCATTACCTATAAAAATCTTTCTATAGATAAAAATCTTATAATAGTGTAGCAGTTTTCCATTGTTGTTGATACATTTTATTAGCCGGAAAATCACATGGTGGGATCCAGTATTCCCACATTTATTTTCATATTGGTTTGGTTGTCATCAGCATAAAATTGATAGAAGTCATGAAATAATTGTTTTCCTATAAATACTTTTGCATCCCTAATTTAAAGGTATTTACCTGTGCTGTTATTATTACGTTTTTAATTTGTTTCTTTTCTAAATTTAGAGTTTAAGAGGATTGTTTTTATTATTATTATTGTTAGAATAACGTAATTCTACAGCTAATTTTGAAGACAAAGTTATTTAAATCGTTTCACCATCTGTCCTAAAAAAAAAAATAAAAAAAAAACGCTACCGGAAGTCTTGAGGTCCTCTTCCGACGTCATAACATTAAAGTGACTATTTCTTTTTTTGACGCTCTGGATTTGTTTGTATATACTCGGAATACTTAGTTTCCTTAATTTAATTTTTGTGCCGTGATTTTGTGAAAAAATGTGTTCTTCATATTTTAAAATATCATATAAAGATATAAAAAAAGTACTTTAGGAAATTATCTTAAATTTATTTGCAATTACAAGATAGTTAATATGCGAATTTACGCAATTTGGTTTGCACCAGCAGAAATTCTTATACCTGAATCTTAAACCGGAAGTTGAAACAACCTCTACAAATACTGCCCCCTACCGTGAAAAACATGAAACGCTGTCGAGAATAAGGTGAATTAACCGTTTTGCAATTATTATTCTTTGTTGCAAATTGGGTATAATATGAAAAAAACACAACTACTTCGATTTAGTAGGAACAACATATGACGCAATGCTAAACGAATGGAATTTAGTTGTTGTTTATTTAGTTATTGTTATTTGTTTTAGTTGTTGTTGTTTATTTAGTTGTATTTTGTTTCAATAACTTTTCTTTATAATGCAATAAAATCTGGCGAGCAGCTATTTAAACGATCGAACACTTCGTTTGTTTATTTGTGGCTTGAAGTTAGGCTCGCAGAAAATGCCGTTCATGGGTTAAATTTAGTAGGAACAACACAACCTGTGACGTAGGCTATATTATACCCAATTACATTACTATTATGAATTACAGTTAAAGAGGTTTGTTAAATGATTTAGAACTTCTTCATGCACAAAGTTGATGAATGCAAAACCTTTATTTAAAATATACATCCGTTCGTTGACAGTGGCTTTAAATCAAGATTTTTAACAAATGTAAAAACGAAAGCCACTCTTTATTATGGAAACTAGTAACAATAGTTGTGATGTTCATTAAAAGTGTTACAATTAGTGATTTTAAATTAATATTATTACGAATTAATTGCTGTTAAATTGCATTTAGATAACTCAGTCCAAAGACTCTTTAAATCAATCTTTTATTATGCATTCACCTCGAATAAAATAGAATGCATTAAAACACAGGTGGAGAAAATCTTACAACTTCTTCAGAAATTAATTCCATAGAATGAGACAGACGAAATTAGTGAATTGTATTCTTAAAACTCACTTTCTAAGTTGTACTTGAAATTTGATCTCATGTTTTTCTATTCTACATGTGCTTGCTTTTAGTAGTTTACATATATTTTCATCTTATTTTAAGATAAAAATATATGTAAACTCCTAAAAGCAAGCACGTGTAGAATAGATAAGTAGATTGCATACATTTTTATCTTGAGATAAAAATATATATAAACTCCTAAAAGCAAGCACATGTAGAATAGATAAATAGATTACATATATTTTTATCTTATTTTAAGGAGTTTATTATTTTTTTTACATGTGATGTGATTATAACTGTTTATTCATTTTTTTTTTCTTATCCTATGTTAATTTTTTTGAAAACTGTATTTACAACTTAGTTTGGTGAAAGAGCTTTCGACTATGCCAGCCTTCATCTATTAAAAGATACCTCAAGATTGAATCGAGTTAACGTGTCTTATATAATAATGAATTGATGTTTAATAATCGTAGTGGCAGTTACGTCACACTATTGGTGACCTTCGGACGCGATATGACCCCGCCTACTTCGATGGATGGCCCACATTGAACAGTTGACCTGCTATTTGTCACTACGATATCGTCCTCCTTGCGCAGTTGCTTCTCAGTCTCATTTATACACAACGAGATCCTGCAACATACTCGACTGCTAATAGCAACACACGAAAGACCACATACATAACTGTGAACTTAATACAGCTCTCACCCCCCAGAACTCAAAATCCCGTGAACTTAATACAGTTCTCCCAGTCTTTCGCAAATGCAGTAACTAGTGATATCCATTCATCGAATTCTATACCTCATAAAATTCTGGTGGTGGAGTATTGTGGCGTAACTACCACTACGATTATCAAACATCAATTCACTAGCATATAAGACATGCTAACTCGATTCGAGGTACCTTTTGATTGAGGAAGGTTGGGGTAGTCGAAAGCTCATTCCCCACTACATTAAAAAAGTAATAAAATGAAATAAAAATTATGAAAATACGTATTTCATGTAGACAAAAAAAGGATAAAGTAATTTTATTTTTGTCGGAATTAATAAGAAAAACGTGCCTATCTTTTCAAATATCCTTCGAAGTAACTACCAACGAAAATACCGCCCAAAAGTTATTTCGTTTTTAAATCTGACAAAATTAAAATTACTTTCTTTTACTCATTTTGTTAGTTCCTTTATGTCAAAAAGTGGTTGAAATTTTGATTCGATGTAAAAAATCGAATCATTTTGATCGCTTTATTTACGAAGCAATTATAAGCTGTATTGGAAGCTGGTACAGAATTCCAATTTAAATTTGAATACTCTTGCTAAGCAGAAAGCAGAGAGTTCAGTTTTGATCATCGCTGAAGCTAAGTTGACCAGCTGTTCTCAAACCTGCCCACCTTCGAACTTCAATTGTTGTGATTAAAAACTTTCAAATCCCCTCACATTTCCGTGGAAACATCTCATATTTTTCTATGCAGTGAAACAGAAAAGTTTATTATTATACAATTCAACGCGCGCCATTCAATATTTTTCAATTAAGGTATTAATTGAGTTAAAATAGTTAATGAATAAATGAGGTAGTTAGTGAATGAGTGACTGAATTCAAGACGCAAATCTGAGAAAAGGCAAATCAGTGAATCGAAACCAGTACTGGATTACCCACTAGACCATGGCCTGGGTCCCCTTAAAATGAATTTTTTGAAAACAAATTAAGAAAAATTAAGAAAAACAATGATTTTTCAAATTTTTTCAAAATTTTATGATTATTTTTTAGTTCTAATTTGATAAAATAAAGTAAAATTTAATTTATTATTTATTTTAATTTTAAATATGCTTTCTTAAATGAAAAGATACATAAATACTTTTATATTTGAATAAATAAAAAATATACGAGAAAAAAATTTAATCTAAGGACCCCAAAAATTTGAATGGCCTAGGGCCCCGCGTGCGCTTAATCCGCCCCTGATCGACACATAAGTTTGTGAATGAAATTTAAATCCAATGAGTAATACCACAGTCTATGATGGCAAATTTTTTGTCAAGTGTTTTAATTCTATTTTATCTACTTATTATATTTTACTTTTAATTTGATTTTGTTACACTGTAAACATTTGATTAAGAACAAAATATACTTAGAGTATTCTTTGTTTTGTTTTTTGAAGGCCAGCAGCGATTGTTGCTCTCGGCACTACACTCACTGCATGCGTCCTTCTAATCATCATGATATCCAAAGAGTCTGTGAGTGCTCCTCTCCCGGAGTACAAACCCCCGACAATTCTCTCGTTCTTCCTCTCTTATGGCACCATTTTATTTGCCTTTGGTGGAGCTGCTTCCTTTCCCACATTCCAGAATGATATGAAGAACAAACACAAGTTTCCGACAGCTGTATCCATTGGATTTATAGGTAACACACTTTCCTCCATCTTATTTCGTTAAATATCATTTCTTGTCTGTCTGTGCCGCTGCCGAAAGGGATCATTTACTCCTCTCTCGAAGCTTAAAAATATCAAAAATTTTGGCAAGTAATTTGTAATAAAATTAAAAGAATGAATGGATGGTAGACCGTGTGAAGCTAAATACAGATGGCGCTAGAGGTCAAAATTCGTAGTAAGACTTCCGGTTTATAGCTTATAGATTGATTTTTACCCCTAAGTCTGAAAAAGCGTGCCATCCAATAATATTATACTTGTAGTGTTTGCAATATAATGCATTCTTTCATTTTAACTTTCAACGAAACAAACAACAAATGAATTCGGAAGACTCCACAAATTTGTTACAAATATAGCCAAATCAGGGATAACATTCAAAATATGGCTAACCTAACACTTTTTTAGGATGAGATATTAATTTTGTTAAATTTGTTTTATGCTCACGACCTGTTAGAATTTATAAATTACGGAAAGCTCTTATCAATAGTAAAATTTTATGCGTACATTTAAACACAAATCATAATAATGAAACTTACTAGAATAGTCAGCCTGTTTACTCATCGTCCCGTAAGCATAACAAAAGCGATACACCAGACGTTTTCTAAATTTCTCCGGGTTTTAGGAAACTTGTTATTGCTAACATTCAATTAACCATCCACAATAATATGAATGTAAGTGTTTATTTGCCATACATATTTATATTCCAAATAATATGGTTATTAATACTTTCCTGTTCTGAGAAGAAGATATAAAATTGTCTCCGAAATGTATGTACTTTCGAATGAGGGAAAAATCGACAAATTCTCATTCCAACTATTCCGAATGCGAAATTTTCACTATGATTTTTAATATACGTGCTCCCATCGAGCCTTTAATAATAATTCTTGTTTTCGACGAAAAAATCTAAAGATTTTCAGATTGCTCTCCCAATGCAAGGAAAATAGCAGAGTCTAACAAATGGGGCTGAGAAGTCAAAAATCAGAGACACTACTCGCAACAGTACTGTAGTGTATCTACCACTTCAAAAGTACAATTCCAATTCACTAGTATATAAGACATGTTAACTCGATTCTAGGTTGGGGTACCTTTTCATAGATGGATGTTGTTGACGATATGACGCTTCCCACATTGGTGACCCGGTCGTGATGTGAACACGACTTCCTTGACAGAAACTCCCACTTTGATTTGAACACGCCTATTTTGATGGATGGTCCACATTGAATAGTTGACTCACTACTTGCGACTGCGACATTATCCATCTCCTCACGTTTCGATCACACACAACGTTGACCTGTATACACTCGACAGCTGATGACAACACAGGAGCGACCACGACCGTGAACTTAATACAGCTCTCACGACCATCACTCAAAGTCCGGTGATCTTAATACAGCTCTCCTGGCTTCTCTCAAAACAGCATTGAATCAACTAGTGGTATCCGTGCATCGAATTCTGTCGCAGATAAAATTTTGGTGGGGAAGTACTGTTGTGTGTCTACCACTACAAAAATTCAATTCTAATTCACTAGTCTATAAGATATATTAACTCGATTCTATGTTGGGGTACCTCTTTATAGATGAAGGTTGACATTGTCGAAAACTACTACACCCCACTCCTCTATAGAAACCAGTGTTGGTTTAAAACAAAGAGTTTTGAGACCGTGAAAGAGTTTAAAGTTAATCGTCTTCCATGAGTTTCTATAAGGCATTTGTGCTTTTTCTTTTCAAGCACGTTTTTGTTTAAATAACAAAAATGGCATTAATTCATGAATTTTATAGGACTTTTAAAAAAATTCTTTGGGACAAACAAAGTTACCGATTTAAGTTATCCTACTTAATTAGTAAACTTAAAATTTATTGCAGTAGTAGTACTTAATTTACGTCGCACTAGAGCTGCACAGTGGGCTATTGGTGACAGTCTGAGGCTCATACCTGAGGATGATCTGTGGGCATTCCATCACAATTTTTATTCTTAGCAGAAGGGATTATTCCCCACGAACAGCGCGTAAACAGCCGAAAACTTTATAGTAGAACAGTAAGTTTAACGAGCACAAACTTGGTTCTTTTGTAGGCTGACGACCACAGCAAAGTGATGCCCGGTGTGTCTTAACGATTGTCACTGAGGGAGCTTAAAGTTTGTAAAGCACATGCACCCTCCTTCGTCAAAAAACTTAATTTTTGCCAGTTGAACAAAACATCGTTAGGCTATGAATTGACACTTAGTTATTGCTCGAGATGTTGCTTTTACTGAAATCACCAGAAAGAATCATTTCTAACAATCTGCTAACTGTCTAAAAAGCAAATCCTTTTCCATGTCTTCGGTATAGTATTTAAAAAATAATAATTCTCTCTTACAAAGAGACACATCTAAAATCCTTAAAGAAGAATCCCACGAACGCCACTGCCACATTTACTACACTACTTTTTTTCATAGTAAAAATATTAAAATCAATAATTCTATTACAGCTTTAGTGCTCATGTATTTGCCTGTTGCTTCACTTGGCTACCACGTCTACGGAAGTTCTTTATCTGACAACGTCATTCAGTCTCTTCCCAGATCTGTCTTCAAAACAATAGTTGAAGTATTATTAGCATTGCACGTCTTCTTCGCTTTTCTTTTAGTCTGCAATGCGCCTGCTCAAGATTTCGAAGAGTTCCTGAACATTCCAAAGAGTAAAATTATTTTCATACTAATTTTGAACTTTTGAACTTTTATTTTAAATCATATTTTGGATTACTCACATGGATAATGCTATTGGAAAAATAGATTTCTAATAAAACTATTCGAAAACATGAAAACGTATTAAAAAGAGGAAGCCATGAACTTTTTAGAAAGTCACCTTAGTTGGAAGGACATATGTTTACAAACTTCTTTTGTACTTAATGTTTTAAAAAAAAATAATTCATGGTTGCGGTTAATGTTTAAAAGCACAACGAGGAATCTACCATAATGACGAATCTTTCGCATAAGAGTACGAAAGCATTGCGTGCATCTGATGACAATACAAAGTATGGGATTCCTAATATTTTCATACATTTATCTGCTAAGTTTTATTAATTTTTATTTTTTTCAAATAAAAATGTGAAGTCTATTAACGCACTGTTAGTTATTTCAGTTTTCCATGAACTTCCAGCCCTTCTTCCAAGCAGAAAATTAAATTAACCACAACTAAATTGTGCTTAGGTTACAAAGAATAGAACAAACGTTTATACAACAATGATCATAAATACATAAACAATCCCTAACTTAATATCTTTCTCGTTATTCATAGTCACTTATTAACAAAATTTATTCTTTAAGTAAATAATAGCTGTCCTAAATAGGACATATTCCAAAAAGTCTTAATTTAGTAAGAATATAAAAAAATAAGAAAATTAAAATAACCAGAGTTATAGAGCCTTTGTCCACAATTTAAAAATAAATTTTAAAGAGGATGCAGAGGACATTAGACAAAAAATTAGTTTTTGAAAACATGTTTTTTTTTTGGCAATAATTTTACAGCAACTTTATGAACGAGAGTCAACAGTATATAACAATATAGTAACAATATTTTTAAAAGACACAAGACTATAATTAGTTTTAGTAAACGTGTTCTTTGGCAACTTAAATAAGACTATTCTATAGGACTATCCTATAGGATTTCCTATGACTTTCAATTAAATGAGAAATAACTTCCTTGAAGAACATTAGAAGTACTTTGTTAAAAGTATGACCCTCTCAATGAGATGATGATATGTCAAGATCAATGAGAGGATGAGATCAAGGATTGTTTATTTGACTCATGATGACAAACAAGCAGCTAACACTTGGGGTTGGCACAATCAGACTATTAGCAACTTAAACTTCACTAGAGATGACCGGCGGATTTAAATAAAAGCCAGAAATATTGCACACGATTGCCGTAGTAGCTCTTATGGACATAATCCGACAAGGACTTTCTCCCCCAAGAACTTGAAGCTGCTATCTCGAATATCAACAACTCTCCTGCCCCTGATGGTATCCACAGAGAAATGATTAATAATTTCGGCCAAAATAGAAGACAACGGTTGCTGCCCGCTCTTTACGTCCCATATTTCCGGTTTACTGTATCCGGTATATTTTAAGGCCATTTTGTTCAATGTGTTCTCTGTAATAACAGTGAACACAGAAAACAATGAAAAGACAGTAAATAATGAAGGCAGTTTCATGTAGGTATGTAATAATAAACATAAACGGTGAAAAGATAGTAAACATGTGGTTTGATAGGTAATAAAACTTAAAATTAATATTAGAATAAGAACCGTTATAAGACACTTGATACCTTTCCAACAATGCATATTAACTTCGAAATTTAAATCTAAATGGTAGTTTTCAAAATAAATTACTCTAACTAAATATTAACACTAAATCTGCACGGTGCACTGCTTGCAACAAGACCAAATAGTAATAAACAAGTCTCAAGAAGCCAAATCAAGACTGCTAAAAAAGCGAGCTCTTCCTAAATATAGCAACCATGTGGCCTTTTTTAACAATATATATGTAAATATATTACACAAATTTCCTCTTCAAATCCGCCCGGATTACTTAACATTCTTAACATCTTGCAGAAGATTTGAAATGCAGAAGATTTGAGCTCAGATATTGTATTATTTATTTATTTCACTCAAAACAAAATTATTTGTTTGAAAATAAGCTGTAGTAATCAGTTGTAAACTTTCTAACCGGAAATCATGAAGGTTAAAACTTGTTTTTTGTTTACATTTGTATCGAAAATATCACCCATTGCAGAAGTGCTTCGAGACATGCTTTCGCTCAAGCATCAAACTGAGAATATTCTTAACAGCTTTTTTCGAGACCCTACTTTGACTTTCGTAGGATGAACTTTGATTTAGCTTTGCTGATCGCCAACAACACACATTAGAACTTTAGACTATAGGTAGTTAATGTATGCTGCCGATTGTGTTGATAGTTAGAAGGGAAAAAAATAGTATCGATGTTACTGTAAGTGACCGAAATGGGTGATTGTTGACTTCCACCGGTGAATGTTGACAATCACATAATCACTTCGGTTCATGTCCGAAATATATATTAGGTCTAGTGAAGTCCCACTGCCCGGTACACATTTGCCCGGTATGCCCCACATCAATGTTTATTTAAGATCAAGAGCCACTGTCCAGTATGCATTTAACCGGTACACCGAACACTGATGTTTCTCCTAATCTATCCTCAGCAGATATTAAAATATCGAATAAATATAATAATATCAACGAATAAATTAATTTCAAATTGGATATAACAAATATTTCCGACATTCACCAAAGCGACTACGTGATTGTTGACATTCACCGGTGAAAGTCGACATTCGGTCATTCACGATAACATCGATAGATTAAACCATCAATAATTTGTTTTTCTCTCCTAGACTTTGGATGGAAAAGAATTGCTCTTCGAACAACAATGATGATTGGTATTCTATTTGTTGGTCAAACTATCCCAAGGTTTGGAAAGGTTTTGAATTTGGTTGGGGGATCCTTTACAGCATTGACCTCAACCGTACTTCCCTGTTTCCTTTATTACCGACTTTGCTCTCAGATGGATCCAGCATGGCCAATCAGGTAGCAACAGATAAGTCATAGTTTATTAATAAACTAAATTAAACATTGATAACCACTAATTTCACAGCAGCGTTCTATAATAGTTCATTTTTCCCTTCAATAATTTATCGACTTTTTCATTAAAGTTTAATATGAACACTAAAAATTTATTTTAATTTAAAAAGTAATTTTATGAATTAAAAAAAAAAAAGAAAAACCATTGTGAATCTATTTTTTTAAAAATTATGTTATTCCCTTTATATTTATATTCAAACAGAGTTTTTTCGTTTTTTTTTTTTTTTTGTACCATTTTTAATTCAGTTGCATTAAATCGAACTGAAAAATTACATTTATTTAAATGTAATGAATATTACATTTAAATAAATGCAATTTTTTTAATATAAAAAGTTACATTTCCCCAATTAAAAAATAACGTGTTCTATTAGAGTAGAGGATTAAAGAAAAAATTTTCTATTTATTAAAAATGTGAAAATCCTAGTGTTTTCATTATGTATAAGTGATGATTGTCCTTTTTTTATAGTCTAATCTGAAGTCTTATCGGAACTAAATATCACATAACGATAATTAATACTGATGAAAGGGTAAAACGAGACTAGGTATTGATTTTTACATTGAAATGAAAACTAAAAATATTTAATTTACGTTCGCATCTTTTATAACAGAGTGCAAATAAAAATACCAGTATTTACGACAGAAATTTCGCACATTAATTTTCCAAGGTTATCACTTCTCTTCTCTGTGCTAGGAACACGAAGTCAGTAGGACTGAACAAATGGTAGTATTTTCTCTTCCCATCGCTGCTCACAGTTTTTTTTTTTTTTTTTTTTTTTTTTTTTTTTTTTTTTTTTTTTTTTTTGTGGGGAAAAAACTGAATTAGAGTATCGAGTTATAAAATCAGTCATAAATTGCTCGAAATAAAGAAGCTATAAAAATTTTTAAGAAGTTTTGACTTTCTTAATCTATTTTATTGTTCAGTTAGGATAAGTTAGAAAGTTTCTTAAGATCATAATGCTAGAAGTAAATATCTGTAAAGTTTAAAAGACAAAAACTATATTTTATAACATCTTTGAAGTGGTAAGCACTGAAATAACATGAACATGACGAGAACAGAGGACAAAAAACAAAATGTTCTCATAACGTTAAATATTACAAAATAACTCAAAATTAATGAGCTCATTTTTGGTCTTTTGTAAATGATAAATTACGTGTTACTTCAGTCTCATTTTTATACAGTAATTAAGTACATTAGAGATCTTGAGGCGAAAGGTGCACAAAAAGTTTTTGATAAGTATGCCAACTATAAGGAATAGTTGGCATAATTGCCAAAATATCGTGTCATAATTAAGGAATAATATTTGTAAGTTATTCACTACTAAAATTTCTTACGGAGTTTCTTTATATATATACATAAAACTTAACAATCTAAAATTATTTATTCTATATTTCACTTATTACAGCTTTATTTTATTTGGTACTTTTCGGTTAGCAGGGAACAAGCGAGAAGATCGCCAACAAAATGTAGATCTCCGCAAGTTTTTTAAATATTTTTTAAACACATAAAAATTAAATAAAATTAAAAGTAGTTTAATTTCCCTGCACTAGGCTAACTAAAAAGTACCTTTTATTTTATTTAATTATTTTACTTCGAACTTATTTTTTTATTAAGAAAAACTACTTCATGAGTGGTTATTTTTAAAACTAAAGTTGTTATGAATTAGACTTGATTACTCTTAATATATATCTTTAGAATCCTTGTCAAAATGAAGAAGGAAAAAAAGGCTGCAAAATAGGTGTCACCCATTAATATTTGAGCGAGTAAAATATTCATCAGAATCTAATTAACTGCTGAGGATGGCGAAATTGAAAAAATCAAAGCATGTTTGACTGCCGGAAGAAACAGAGAAGAGTTGAAAGGCGATTCTTATTAACAACTCCAAACTAGGGTAAACTAACCAGTGAAGGAACTATGATTATTTTTATTTTCTTATATAGGGTAGGTAAACTAAAAAGTGAAGGAACACTTAAGCTTCGCTTGCCTTTTAAAAAATCATATTAATTTCAAAATTCGTAATTTTAGTTAAATGACAGTGTCAACATATTTGCTACCAATTGCAAATTATGTAAAAAAAATTTTAGAGAATTTACATAATATTGTTTTAAAGTTTTGGGGATGCAAATAACAAGTAGTAAGAAGACCAAGTGAAGGAACAGCTCTTACCAGAGAAGGAACACAAAATTTCCTAGTAAAGGAACACTTAATTTTGGTTATTTTTTAATGCTCTTTAAGAATTTATATGCCATACAAATATCTAAAAACAAGCCTATTCTTGAAATTATAACATACAAATACTTGGAAAATGTTAACTTTTTTTTGTAATCATGAATTGAAAAGCAAAGTGTCAACATATTAACACATACTGTTCATTCACTGGGAAATCTATGCCCAGTAAAGGAACATACCTGTTCCTTCACTGATTAGAAGTTGCTTTTTGCATTTTTAACATACATACTTTTGATGCAAAACATCACTAAAGGTACAAGAAAATTAAAGTTTTTCTTTCATTTTCATTAACTTAGAAAAAAACCAGTAAAGGAAAACTTGTTCCTTCACTGGTTTTTCATCGTTTGGTGATCCAGTGAATAAACATCCCCTTATCTCAGTACTTGATTATGCTATGATGCTTTAAAAAAATAAAAACGTAATTTCTATAACTATATTTTGAATTCTTATTCTCACAGTGAGAAAAATAAAACTATTACATGCAATCAATTCCAGTTCAAACATATAAATACAAACACTCACCTTATAATTTTTTCAAGGAAACAAGGTGTTGCAGAGATAATAACAAAGTTAAAAAATTTTCCAGAGAAATCTCTGTGACTAGGTAATCCAAAACATTGCTAGATGACTTCTTATTGTTTGGCAGTAAGCCATTGTTACCAATCAATCTAAAGAAAAACTTTAATATTCTTATTTTTAATCAATATATATGAAATGTTCCTTCACTGGTTAGTTTACCCTACATAAGGCAGTTAAACTACTTTGACGTTTTTATGACGCCTTCTTCACTAAGTAATTTCACAGATTTAGGCATTTTTTTCCTTTGACATTTAAATATAAATTTGCGATCTCTAACATGTTCAAGGATTCTAAAAATACAGATTAAGGATACAGAGCAAGCTGTATATGATAATTCTTATTCTTGCAGGAATATTTCCACTCTTGAAAAATGCGTTTTGATCATTATCATTGCGAGTGGTGTCGTAGGCGGCGCCTTGTCAACTTACTCTGCTTTGGATGACATTATACAACCAGATACTTTCAAGCCACCTTGTTACATAAATGTTACAGGCGCTGCTGAATTGTAAATCATATGTGTTTATTTATATTTATTAAAGTTGTGTATTTTTTTAGCATTGTTTACGTCCTTAAAATTTAATCTAACACAACAGCTTTCCTAACAACCAACAGACAATACAACCTAACAAAATTCCTAACAAACAAAAATACCTAACAAAATTCTTAACAAAAATTAGGCATACATTTGCTTCTTAAAAATACACAAATGTCCAAACATAGAGTAAAAAACTCATATTTACAGACAACTGAAGAAATAGAAAACCAAATCGAGTGAAATTTTATGTAAAAATATATCAAAGTTTAACAAAATCGTTTATAATTAAAAAGTAAAAATATGAACTGAATAAAATGAGTTAAAGGGCATCACAGTAAAATAATCCAGAAAGGATGTACCAAAATAACATTTATGGAGGATTTATTAATATGGTAAATGAATCTAAAAGTTTGGAGCATTCTCCTGAGGAAACTATTGGGACGATATTTCCCAGTGTGAATACTTTGAAGGTCAGAAATCCGAATCTACGAAAAAAAGGGTGTTTTTATTCAGGTAAAGTACGTTTCTGTGACTGATTTTGACTGTCTGATCTAATTAATTAGCATTTTTGTGGTGAACTCCTCGAGCAATTAAGTTTGAGTCCTAGTACGCTAAAATCCGACCATTAGGATCAAAAATTATTCTAATGTGGCTCCTTTTTTTTCGCATTGTATATATGCAAAAGTATACAACAAAAAAAATTTGCCAGTGCAAGAAAAAAATTTCAACAGCTTTCGTGACTAGCTTACCTGTCCACTGGAAATTCATCAATGATCAATCAGTTACAAATGCAACCAATAGTGATACGTTTCGATTGGGATAGGAATACGTATCGTCCAATAGGAATCGTGCTAAACGGAAAATGGTTGAATGACAAAGGAACACTAATCAAGTTCAGCGGTTGAAACTGGCATCTCTATAAGAGCTTCATATAAAATATATATGCCATATAATTTGGGATCGCTCACGAGTCATTTTCTCCCACAGCAAAATACTGCCTCCTCAAAAACAAAACATACATCATTACAGATTTCAGAAATTTTTGCCATAACATCAAAAAAGTAAGCATTTTTCTCATATCAATCCAATACATTTTACGTAGATCGTACATTTGCTACAACAAAAAAAAATATAATGGGCAATTTTTTTAGCGTTTCTACGCAAACTCGATAAATGCATTCCACTTTCAATGACAATACTGAAAAAAAAAAAACATTATAGTCTAGATTCTTTTTAATAAAACCCAATACCAACAATAATTTACTGAATTTTTTGAGACTCGAAAATATGAAGAAAAAAATCAAATTACTCAACCCATTTTAGGCGAAGCATAAAAATTTTATAAAATGTTGAATAATTTTCATTGAAATATGCTTAAAATGCATTCACTAAGATACAAAAAAAAGTTATAAATATTTTATTTAAGAAATAAAAAGGTGGGTGAATGCACCATTGTTCAAATCAATACACAAACCATTTAGTTTAACATTAGTTTTTTTTTTTATATATAAAGTTTGTTTTTCATTGTATTAGAACAGAACTTACAACTTTAACCAATCATTATAAACATATGATTAATCTCAAATGGATAAATTATAAATTTTCAAAAAGTCGAATTTGTCAATAATAGTCTCAAGTTAGAAACTAGCATAAAATTTTGCAACAGAAAGTGTTTACTCCAATTAAGCTACTATAATATTTTATAGATGTCTTCAGAACCCTTGACAATAGCTGAAAAATAAAATTAGTGAAAAATATGGGTCGCAGCGTTAATAAAAAAATATTTATTGATTTACGCACCTTTGGCTGAAAATGGGTTCATTTTGCCATAAAAACTTATTTTCAGACATTGAAATACATAACGCATTTGTAATTAAAATATAATTTAATACCTGGTAGTAAACATCTGCAGTGTTTGTAATTACTAAATAATAATATATAACTGTAATAAATGCTATTATTAAAAATGTTTCCTTTTCGATCAAATTTCAAAACACCCCCTTTTTTTCGCAGCACAAACCTCACAAGAATAAGTAAAATACAACTATTTATTGATAGATTTAATGCAACATTGTTTAATATAATTTTCAATATTATTTTTTTTACTAAAGCATAAATTTTGCAAATTTGAAGAATCCACTTCATTTTTATTCATTTATTTTTTGCCTTGTGATTTTTAAACTGAGAAATTAATCTATGGATACGAACTACTTTTTTTCCACATATCGCCATAAATAAAAGTTGCAGATAACAAATTTAATGTAGCTTTGAGTTGGAATGGAAATATATTTTTGTGAGATATGTAAGATACAAAGTTTAGATTAAAGGAAATTGCATGTTCTAATTTATAAGTAAATAAAAATTTTATATATTTTTTTTAAATAAAAATATAATTTAAAAAGAAAGAATGAAATAAAGATTTAAAATAAAAAAAAAAACTAAATAAGATATTACAACTTTAAAAAAATATAGCCTAATCTTTGGTGGAACCCTAAGTTGGAAAGTCGATGCTTTTATTTAAGTTATATTTACATATAAAAAAAATTTCTTTTTCCACAATAAAATTCTAATAAAAAATTTATGAAGTGAAAAGAATGAAAATACAGAATTCACAACAGAAAATTTTTATTTCATGCATGTGATTATATACGAAACCAAGCAAATGGCATGATAAAAAAATTTGT
Organism: Parasteatoda tepidariorum; assembly: GCF_043381705.1. Taxonomy (NCBI): domain Eukaryota; kingdom Metazoa; phylum Arthropoda; class Arachnida; order Araneae; family Theridiidae; genus Parasteatoda; species Parasteatoda tepidariorum. The sequence continues at coordinate 16,114,395 of NC_092205.1, forward strand.
CATATACACACAATTATCTGTCCATTATACATGAACAAAATTTTATGAAATATTCTTATGTAAACGATAAAATGAGAATATGTTTAATGAAACATAAATAACAAATGAGGTTTAAATATCAATATCACACAGAATTACTACTAAATTAAACACACATAGAATAGAATACTAATATATAACAGGTATGTTTTGTATCACTTTTGGAAATTTAAAATAACTAAAATAAAACACAGTTTCAATAATACAAAAAAAATTTTACGTTTATTGAGTTTATAAAATATGAATAAAGCACATACGTAAATTAAACAAACAAAAAATGCAGCTGTTAGTATAAAGATGAGATTGCATCATATATATTGGATAGTTCTAATATCAGCAATAGTTTCAATACATATAACAGAAAGCTTAATCCTATTGGAAGTTTCTTACAAATTTATATCACTATAAGATTGACTATTACATAAGAATATATCGTTTTAAGCTTATCACCTATAAAATTTACACATTAAAAAGACACTAAAGAATATATTTGACTAGCACACATTTTAGAAAAAGCACCTCTTGTAAAGATATAAAAATATTAAAAAGAATTTCATAAATTTTGTATCGAAAATAAATTAGTAAGAAAATTATATTACTATATTTGCGATTACAAAATATTGTTATATATTTTGTTATGGTTTAACCCTTTAAACCTTTTTCTTTATTCCCTCCAGGGCTTACTTTGGCACCACAGTTTTTTAACAGGATAAGAGAAACCCTTTGATTATCAATAGAGATAACCCAACAATACTTTTAGTGAAATAACTCTTTTCTTTTATATATAATAGTAGTTTTTGGATTAAAACATATCATTTCAGATGTTTCCATTTCTATTACTTAATTATGAAAAATAGTTGCAAACAATAAAGTTTCATCCAATATTGATGTGGGGAAATGTTATTCAATAGCAAACTGGAGAGAAAAAGTTTTGCCGAGATGGTAAAAGGGTCAACACATTTCATGACTCATGAATTTTAAGATGTGAGCGAGCAAAAAGGCTAATGATTTTCTGCTTAATAAGGCAACAGTTGTGTGAGCAATCATGAGTTTACATGTAAGTAATGGATAAAACACATGTATGCATTCAGTATATTTATTTACATTTTTTGAGATCAAATATTAATATAAAATCTCCTCAATGAATACTAATCATGCTACAAAATAATTTGAAATAATATGCAACTTAATTTCCGAATAATTCCAAAATAAATACATTAAGAGGAAGAAAAAAAACAGTAAATTTAAAAGAAGGATTCATAATAATAAAAGTACAACAAAAAGCTGTGATAAAATCAAAATATTTTAATTAAAAATACGCATAAAATATTTCAAATAATGACATAAACTTAATAAAATCAAAAACGGATGCGAAAAAGCGTACTGACTTATACAAATTTTTATATAAAACAACTTATTTCACAACTTTTTTCTCCTTAAGATAAAGTAATAAAAAGATTCATTTAATACTTGAATAACTAGGCAATCAGAAATATTTTAAAGCAAAATAAGTTCATTAGCAAATTTAAATCAAAAGCGTGAAATGTTAGTTAAATAGAATAGAAATTTAAATCAGATAAAAATAACAGAGGCATTCAGGCATCCAATTTTCTATAATACTAGTTTTTAGAAATTTAGCAAATTCATGCTCATGTTCAATAACCTAATCTTTTATTTATAGGTGAAAAGAAATGTCTATAATAGTTGACTAGTAAATCTTGCTTGCCTAAAGAAAGCATTTGATTAGGTAAAAGTGTAAGACAAAGCAATAAAAATCAATTTCAAAATAGTAAATACAGAATTTTAAGCCATTGGTCTTCAAGAAATAAAATAAAGAGAGTAATAATAAAAAAATTTCTATTTGAATTTCTTTTTGCAAATTAAAATGTGTTAATTTTTTGTTAAAATACAAACAGTTAAACTTAAATGTTTTTAACAAAATCAAAGACAATTTTAACATTTACCACACAGAAGGAAACACAGAAAACATTTCTGGTTTTAAAGATATTCATGTAAACGGCCTCCATAATAAAATTTTTAAATCATTCGACTTAACCAGTAACATTAACAATACTCTTTTAAGACTTGCAAATAAAATGAGGAAAATGAAAAGCAAATGAACAAATGTATATTAACTGAAAATTTTTATTATTATTTCAATATATTTAAATTAACCACATTTACTGCGTTGCAAACATGCTTAAAATGACAAAAACAATTCCAACTCTAAAGTATGTTTTTCTCTTGTTGTAATTTTCAAGTTTATAATTATAATACTAATAAAAAAAATTCTAAAAATATCATCAATTAAAAAAAAATAGCACAAATAAATTCGTTGGAAGGCCAGGGGTCTGTCTAGGTTTTTCTGAGAGGTACCTATTTTGTGAAAATTTAGACATAATTTGTGAAAATTAAAAATTATAATAAAAAATCAACACGAGAATATGGTATTATCATTTCTTATGCGATACAAAAAAATATTTTTATGAAAAAGTATTTTGTGAAACTACCGTTTTTCCATGTTTGAATTTGTGAAGGTACCGCTAAACGGTAGTAAATTTGGTCTGGACAGACCCCTGGAAGCATACAGTTACAATAAAATTTTCTTATTTGAAAGATCATGTTTTAAAAATACTGAATGAAGAAAAAAAAATTCAGAAAAATTGAACTCTTAATTTAGTAAGAACACAGCATTATAAAACAATAGGAAACTGACACAGTAACTTCCAATACAATATCTTACAGATTTGATAAAAAAAAAATTAAAAAAAACATCACACATAATCTAAAACAGTTTTTCATTAAATTTTTCCTTAAAATGTCAAGGTTTCAAACAAAAGAAACAACTTGTATGCTTTTATAATTTTCTCTTTTAAATTTCGCAAATAATTTTCATCGTCATGTTGCAACACTTAACATAAGTGGTAGATGTGCAACAAAATGCATGAAAATTATGTGTTCATTTTGAAGAATTCAAAAAATAAGACACCAGAGAGAGTAATGATTTAGTTAAATTTTATCATAAATATTTTTTTATCTGATGCCTGAAGCATTCGTTAGAAATTAACTCACACTAAGAAAGCATAAAGAACAAAAATCTTGTAAAAAGTTTATATTTTAACAGAATTTATTTAAATAAATTGACTCGATTACTCCAATGAATAAGATGCCGTGATAGGAGGTTACTCGATTTTAGGTGGAGTAAAAATGATCCATTTACAATAATAAAAAAAAAGCTTATCTAAATTTCATGTTCACAAGGAAACAAGCTTAGGAGGTGCAATTGTATCTGGACTAGATAGGTCACTACTTGAACTACGTTGTTGACCACTACAAGATGATATGACACATGAGGTGGCACTGTTGTCCATTAAAGACTCGAATTGGAAAAGCCCATTGGATGGAGTGTTTAAAACAGAATTGAGAGCATCTGAAGGTGACTTATTTTCGTTGTTACTATTAAAGCTTGAAGAGAGTGGGAGGGAGTTGGGACGATTGTATGGCTTCAACCTGTTAACATTAGGTTTCACATCAACAGATTTGTTGTTTTTTGAAGAATGCAAGTGTAACTTGCACGTGGATTTATGAGCTTCAAGTATAAATTCTAATTCTTCTTTCTGAAGAGTAAGCATGTGAATTTCATTTTGAAGAAGAGAACGTCTCTCTTCCAAACCATCCGTTTCCTAGAGGAAAAAGAGTAAATGTTTCTCAGCATTCATAAGATTTCAAAATAAAATGAAATTGAGGATGATTTATCTACATAAGATACATGTTATTCTCTGTTGTATGATGATTTGTAAGCACATGGCTCAAAACAACTTTTCATTACAAAAAAAAATACAAAAAAAAAATTATTACAACAAAAAGTAAACATATGTATTCTTACATCTCTATGGGAAAAAAAAAACTTTGAAAGCTATATGAAAGCTAAAAAAAGAAACTACTGCAGATGAATCTTAAAAATTCAAGCTTCATTTTAAACTATTAAATTTTAAAATAAAACTGGTCATTGGGTTTGCTAAAATGAAATAGAAAATATATTATCAACAAATAAAATATTATTTGGCAAATGGGTAATTCCATAACAAATCAACCAGTAAAAAGAAAATTATGTCAGCAATTTAAATTTCAAGGACTTTTTAGGATTTTGTTAAACCTGCTACAATGTGAAAAATACCAATTTTATATTTTTTACCTCAATTTGTTTCGAAATTGTAAATTTTTGAATTTTTAAAAATTTATATTTCACTTCAGCTTAACATTCTTTCCCCAATTGTGTAACTTAAGAAAAATTTGATCTAGAAAAAGATTTGATCTATCATTTCATTCAGTTTCTTATATCATCTTATAAAATAGATAATATAACAAAGTTATAATAAAAACTTAAAAAATTAATTTAAAAACTCTAAATTTTTATTTTTTAGAAAAAAAATATTTCATTTAACTTTTTTCATCTAGCAACATTTAAACCATATTTTGAAATGGTACTTTTATAGGCTCTTAAAGAAAAAAATTTTCTTGTAGTTTAACATTGGACATAAATCAAATAGTTACATGAATTACTTTCTTTCCACTTTCTCTCAGAAATGCTCTTGAAATATCATGTAATATGGTTTTTATTCTACTATTTAAAACTTTAATTTTTATTTTATTTTTTTTAATATTAGTAATTCTTGAACACATTAGGTAATATTATTAAAATTGTCCTCTTAATATTTCCAGGTCAGAAAAAAAAATAAGATTAAAATGAAAATTATTAATAAAATAAAATTTTTTGGATAATTAAATATTGCTGTCAACAAATTGATGCCATATCTGTTACCAAATACTTATTTACATTTTTTAAACTAAATAATTATATTTAAAATTCATGTATGACAATCAATGTATGACATTCATCACTGGTAAACCAGTGATGAATGTTTAGTTGAGAAATATAAGTATCTATTTTCAATGTTCGATTGATAAAGCAGAAGTTTTTTGGTGTTAATGCTTCTTACTAGGTTCATGCCTGTAACCATAATTAAATATATAAAAAATAATTATTTCTTAACTAGCTAGTTTAGCATATTAAGTTTTTAGTCTAAATCAGAAAGAAATTAATATATATATATATATATATATATATATTAGAATTATTCAGCTTCCTAAACTTTTTTTCTAAAATAACATCTCTGTCCTGATCAATTAAACTATATTGTAACAAAAAGACTCACTTATTTGGTAAATTTAAATTCACAAATTAAAAAATAAAATATCTTTGTCTGGAACATTAAAAAATAATACAGATTATGGTAACAGACATAGCAATTTTCATCATATCTAGCCAAATAAAGTAACAACTAAAATTAATTTAAAAAAAAAAAAGAACTGAAAGAGGAACTTTCAAATGGTTCTAGAATTTTACATGATGCTTAATTACTTCTAGAAATTACATAATTTAATATCACAATTTTTTTCTACTTTTAATTTCAAATTATATGAAATTTTGAAAATGACCGTGGATAAGGCAATTCCTAAATAAGTTTTTATTTTGGAATAAATGATTATAATATAATATAAATATTTAAATATATATAAATATTATAAATATTTAAATCTACTGCAGTTTGCAGAAAGTAAAAAAAAAAAAAGTAACTAATTGTGAAGAAAAGATTATATTCAAATGCTGAAAATTTGCAGTAAAAACTTCCAGCACCACTCTTTTCAAGAACTACCAGTTAAAATGTTTTACCTCTAAAAATTTTAGATGACATAAATTATTCTGAAAGAAGAGTATATAATAAAGATAAGTGTTTTCAGAATATTTTTAATGAGATATATTTACATTCATCAGATTGCTGGTAAGTTCCATGCGTCTTTTTCGGCATCGTGCTGCTGCCAATTTGTTACGTTCTCTTCTAATTCTTCGTCTCTCTTCTTCTTCTGGACTTAGCTGAAATATTAAATTAATATTGAGCATTTTAATAAACAAAATATTTAAAATATTTATTTATCTTTTATTGAAAAATTACTTTAAACCAGGGATGGAATTTTGTCTGAAAGAAATAAATTTTTTCTTGGACACTTGAAAAAACAAAAAACTGGGCAAAATGGAAAATATTCAATGAAATAGAAGAAATTAAAACTGACATATAGACTTAATTAGCAATAAGTAATATAAGAACAATTTTAACTTTAATATAGTATATTTAACATAAAATCAAAAAGTTTTAATATCTACACTTAAAAAATATTATTTTCAGAGTACTTATTTATTTTAGCTTTATTCAGAATTTTAAAATTTATATATCAGACAATTTAAGACTCAATTTGAGCATTCACACTTCACATGTAATTATAAAAATTAGTATGCTATTTATAAGTGTTAATTCTATGCAAGGTTGGCAGTAGTAAACATGTTTAGTATGTGATTCAATATAGCAGTTCTTCATTTAATTCTAAAATAAACTTTTACTATACAAGGTAGAGTCAATAAATTACCAAAATGGTCGTCTACATTCACGCAGGTGTTCATTAGAGGGGAAATATTTTTTTAGAGGTTCTATCAGCACTCATTACGAAAAGACACAGCCATCTGAAATTCATTTCTGGTACCGATGGTGTCCGCTGCAGGTCATTTCTGACAAAGCAAATTTTTCATTCATTGGGTTTTGTAATGGGTTAGAGCAAATATTAAATTCTGTATTTTGCTCGGGAAATCTTCTCCTGACGCACTCGAAATGCCGAAGAAAGCATACGGAAACGATGCCACGAAAAAATAAACCGCTGTGTTTGAGTGGAATAAGATTTTCGTGAAGGTCGCACAAACATCAAAGATGATCCTCTGCTCTTCCACAGCAGATGAAAACGTTGAGTGTAGTCGTGAAATAGTGAGTACAGATAGGCAAATGTCCATTGATGATATTGCCTCTGAACTAGGAATTCTACATAGAGTGTTTACAAAATTTTTCATGATAATTTGAACAAGCATTGTGTTTGTTAGTTCCAAAAATGTTATCACTTGAACAAAAAGAAATGAGAATGAACATGTGCAGGGATTTGATTGACATGGCTGATGAAGATGGCGGCTTCTTGAAGAAAATCTTAACAGGTGATAAGACATGGTGCTTTTATCTACGACCCTCACACAAAATGTCAGTTTGCTTTCAGTGAGTGGAAAGCAAAATCATCACCAAGGAAGGGAAATTTTCGTTACGACGAAAGCCGATGGAAAGTGATGTTGGAGGTGTTTTTCGATGAAGAGGGAGTCATTCAATACGAATTTATTCCCGAAGGCCAAACTTTTAATAAAGAACCTTACATGACTATGCAAAGGGGTGCAATCGAACAAAAACGACCTGAAAAGTGAACAACAAACGCTTGGTATCTTTTACATGACTGTGCTCTACCTCATCGCACTCTGATTGTGAAAAAGTACCTTAACAGAAAATGAAATTGAAGAGACACCATTTTATGGATTCAGATGAGGTGATCAAAAATGCAACAAAGCAACTGTAGGACCTCTCACAAAATGGAGGCCCAGGAGTGCTTTGAATAGTTATACTCATGTTGACAGAAGTGTGTGGATGGGTGAATAAAGTACTTTGAAGGCTAATAAAATAAAATCGTTTTCATTTATTAATAATTTGTAATAGACCTATTCCAGGAACTGCTTGACTCTACCTCATATTTCTCTACTTAAAATATTAAAAGAAACTGTACCTTTAATCTCTTAATAAATTGATATAATTTTTCTTTTAATTTGTTGCTTTTTTCACTCATTTAGAAATTAATATTGTTTAAACTAGATTGTAAATATAAAATGTTTAAAAAAAAAAATTAGGTTTTTTTTCTTCTCTTTTGTGTCTTTAAGCAATATTTCTCATTAAAAAATCTATTCTCATTGTGTAATGGAACATTTTGCTTCAAGTACTCACAAAAAGCTTAAAATACGCACCAAACACATTTAAAAAATATTTTTAAATAAATAAGATACTGGAAAAATGCCATTTCCGTCTCTTGCACCCAACATTATTGAAGTAACTTACTATATTATGAAAGAGTTACAAAAGCATACATATTCTGATATAGTATGACTGTCTACCTCGATACATATCCATCATAATTCTTTGAATCATTTGTATATTTTGTTCTAACATCATTTTGTAAACGGCCCTAACTTTTGTCTAGTAACATGTCCAAGTACAAAAAGTACCAAAAGTTAAGTATTTCCATCTTAGATTTTTTTCAATCTCAATTTTTTGATGTAACAACAGAACTTTTCCACTTTTGTTTGAAAAAACTTCTTTAAGATGCAAACATTATTAGAAAAAAATACTACGTGTACAGGTTTCAAAAGCAAACGAAAATCTTAATATTTAGAAGTTTGCTCCTTTGATGGAGACATTGGTTCTCTCTACTTTCCATCCTCAGAAAGTGCACATGGGTACATCTTTCTAAAGACATTAAAAGAGATCAATAAGTTAGTCATTTTCTCAGACAGTAAAAATAATAAATTAAGAAATAAATTGAAGATGGGAATATTGTGCATGGTCCTTAATCAATTTGGTTAAGAAAATATGATTGAATTCAATCAGATTCTTTGGCACTGAAAGAAAAAAGTTTCTTAATCCATATTTAATATTCAGAAAAACTTTCATTTTACCTTATCATCTCTTATCGGACGCCTTCCACCACTCCTACCAGACTTAGATGCACGAGAGCTTGAAGATGCTTCAGATGGTGGACGAGGAGAATCTAAAGATCTGTCAGAAGATTGTAAGCAGTCATCGACCCATCTATTATCCTCTTGTTTGGGTAAATTTGCAAAAGAAACTACAGGAGGGGCAAAACCAGCTTGATGTTGATGTTCTAATGGAGCAGGAGGTATAGAACTATACTCCATAAAAGATTCTTCAATGTTTTTTAAGGTGGTAGGAGTTAAAGTAGGGGTTGTTCGAGTAATTCCACATGTTAGCCCCTCAATTGTGGAACACTACAAATACGAGGAAATAGTTTAGAACAGATCTGACAATCTTAAACATACATTTTATCAAAGAAACGAAAATCATAAGCATTTCTCAGAAATTCTAAGCAGATACTCTGATGTGTTTTAACATTAGTGATATTGGTGTTTTAAAATGGATAATATTAAGTAAATTGTGAGTTTATAAAAAGATAATTGCCAGATATTTTCATGTACATTTAAAGAAAATAAACATCCTAGAATCTTAAAAAATATTATGCATCATAATGTGTTTATTAAAATGTAGTTAAACTCTTTTCAATAATTTTGAAAAGTGGTGCAGAAAATTCCCAGCAGTACCAAATATTTTCCAAGAACCAGTCTTATGCAGTCGGTATTTAAAACGACTGACTCCAGTCGTTTTAAATTTAAAGACACATGTGTTGCAGTTTAAATTTTTTTTAAAATATAAAAGCAGTAATAGATGCTGCAGAAAAAAATGAGAACGTAACAGATTTATTTTAATTAGCATTTATAACAAATAAAAAATGAAATCGAAAATTAAATGCTATACACCCTATTTTTGAATAGCATCAATTAAAGTAATTAAAAATTAATGTTATACTTCTGAGAGATGGTCACCTCACACCATTTCATATAACAATATATACTAAGACTTTTAAAAAATCTTGGGAGACTTTTAAAATGTAATTTCAATCATAATTTTGTTTAAAAAATAAATTTTCAAAAATTTAAGAGCTAAAGTAATGCTTTAAAAAACTTGTTACATTTAATTTCAAGAGAGCCTGTACAAGAGCGATTGAAATTTTGTTTTGATCACATATTTAATGAATAAGAATTTTATTTTTCCCAAAATAATGCATTTCACTCAAAATCAGGACCTTATATTTTTTAGATTTATGGAACTAAAATAAATTGCATCAAAATAAATACCAATTAATTTTACATTTCTTTCACACCAATGAAAAATAGAATAATTACTAGTAGACGACTCAGGTTACTAATGGACTAATCTAGTTACTAATGTTAATTCCAAGTTAATAATTGACTAACCAAGTTGCTAATTGAATACTAAAATATTTTCTCCCAGGCAGCCTCTCCCAAAAAGCTTAGGTAAATTCTTTCATCAAACATACATAAACTACCCTTAAAAAATTTATAAGAAAATATTTGAAAGAGAAATTAGAATGTTTAACAAATAAAAAAAATATACATACAGTCTCTACTCTTTAGCACGACTTCCCATTAATGCAACCCTTCCATTCTAACGACTGCAATGTGAAGTCCCGTTTGCTGTTTCATAGACAATGTTATTTTAACGTGCATCGTAACTGATCTCCTCATTCCAATATAGCAACTGAAATTTTGTTTAATTGTTTTCTTTTTTAAAATTCTCCAAAAAGTAACTATTGACAATGAGTCATTCGATGCTCCCAGAAAACTATTGAACCACTATTTCTTTTGACTCTACCACTCAATAAACATGATACATCTCTATGAATGACAGAGAGGGACCACCTATTCTCAATTTTGGAGGTCCTGAGCGCAATCTATGGTCAAATGAATATGGATAAAGTATTATTGAGAATTTGAAATGTATATTGCAACATAGTTGAATAATATAAAAGCATGCATGTCGCGTGCGGACATATCAGCGGGATTCTTCTATTTCTCAGATACTTTTTTGATGTTTATTGTAATATAAAAAAAGTATTTATGAAAATCAATATCTAGTTACATGCAAATGTTTCCGAATTGAAAATATAAAACTATTTCTTTAGCCCAAAGAGTAGCTATTCCATCATTAGTGCTATGCAATTTCGTTTATTAACGCTGCAGCCCAAATTTGAAACACACATTAATCTGCCACTAATGTAGGGGTGCACAACCTACGACCCACATGCGACCCATAAAAGCTTTTGAACACAATAACTTCTTTGAAAAATAAAAAATTTTCAAAAACTTTTAATCGTAATCAGTCATCACTTTTTAATCCACTCAATTTGCACAGATTCTATTGAAAATCTATATTGCTTTTCCGACTTAATATTTTTAATACAATATTATCACGAGCGAATTTCAAATTTGAATAATAACTTTTCAACTGTCTTTATTTTTTCAGATTTCATCATAAATCCAAGTGACGCTTCAATTGTGTTTTATTTTAAAATTTATAACAACTAATTTCGATACGGTTTCTAAAATCCCAATATGTTTATGACGAAATTACAACTTCTGAGATTTCATCGTAAATCATGACTTTTTTTGACAGTTATTGCTAACGCTTATTCACATGATTTCGAAAATCTGGTATTCTTACTACGATATCATTACAACACTCTATTGAATCCAGGGTTGGGTTTTTGACGTCAAAAAGTGGTTTTTGACATGACAAGGGTATAATACTGGTTTAAACCGTCAAAAATGTCAAAAACTGAAGTTTGCAAAAAAAATATATAAACTTCAAAACTACCAACAGTTGCCATGCATTATATTGAAATTTAATTATACTATAGGTAATCAGCAGGTTTTAAAATATTTTTTAATTAAAATTAAGGTAAAATAACAGATTTAAAATCTCAGAAATTTATATTCAAATGCATGTGCAGAAAAATTTTGCACAAAAATTGTTTAAATATTTATTTTTAAAAAAATTTTTTTTTTCTTTTTGATACTTAAGAAAATTAAAAGTTTATTACTATGCATTTTTGACATATAAGGAACATATAACTAATATTTATAAGGAACTTACAAGTTATGTTGTATAAATACAAACTTGATACAAGATACAAGTGTATAAAAAATTTTTTTTAATGTTATACCGAATATCTTTATTATCCAGTATGTTAATTTGAATTTAAAAGTAGTTATATTTATGAATAATGATAAATATAATTCATATTGTTTATTATATTTATTTATAATTATTACACTTATCATTTTAAAACAATTTTTATCTCTTAATTTTTTTTTCTCCACTTGTATTAAGAATACAAATAATGCATATCTTGAAAGCAAGAAGTAATTATTCAACAGCTGAATATTTAGATATTCAACAAAACTATATAGTATTCAGCAAAATGAAATTCACAAGTATTTGGATAAACTAAATTTTCAGCATAGTAAATGAATAGGCTGAATATACTGTAAATCGACACTAACTACTCTGTGTATTTAACAGAAAGCACTTAAATTTGTATTGTCTTATGTTAAAAAGATTATTAAGAAGATTTAAAAGAATATTAAAAAGATTTTTCTTTAAAAGATGTCTAATGTACAAAACTGCTAATGTTTATCTTTAAAAATGTCTAATTTTTAGTATAATCTATACTATACACTAAATTTGGTTATAAATAAATTTCTTAATAATATCACTGCAGATTTTCAATAACACATGAAAATGAATACATAATATTACAAAAGATGTGAGCTTTCAAAAGTACAAGATTTTGGTTACTATTCAAAATATAAGTGTTTCTTCAAAATTTTAAATTTATTTTTTCTAGAACATATTTAGAAACACTATCCTTTATAAAAAATATATAAATTTAATATATAAATTAAATTTCACATATGAATATAGGTTTTTGACATTTTCGACTAGTGAAGTTTTTGACGTGACGGTTTAAACCATGGTTTAAACCGTCAAAAACTGTCACATGTCAAAAACCTGCCAACCCTGATTGAATCCCATATTTGAACAATAACTTTTTGACACGCTTTGTTTTTCCCAATTTTAACATAAATCCAAGTTATTTTTCAATCAGTTTTTTGGCAATCTTTGTGATGCATTACCCCAAGGTTTTAGAAATTCCAATTTTTATTATGACATGCAAATTTTAAATCAAGCATTTAAATCATTATGTGCTTTATTCATGCTGATTTTATCATAAATGTAAGCCTTTTTTTGGGCAATTATTACAATGCTTTTCCTTGTGATTTTGACAATTTTATCACTTTAACTACAAAGTTATTATAACACACAAGCTTTTATATTTTATTCAAAATTTTTTTTAGCTTTGGTGTGCCTTCTTAAGGAAAAAAACATTTCCCTTTCAAAAATTCACAAAATCTCTAATTCAAGGAATAGAAATAATGCCTGAAGTATAATTGTAAATAAATATTGAATCCTTTTTTGTAATATAATGGATTTGCTTTAATTTTTGGTTTTTGCTTAAACCCTATAAATTTTCCTTAATTAAAATATTTAGTTCAAATATATATTACACTTTAAAATATGCATGTAGTTTTTTTACACTTTCAATCTGAGTATTACAGTTCTTTTTTAGAATATATATTTCTTCCCCTATTTATATTTATATATATAAGTATATAACTTTATACAAACATATTAGCTGCTGATTTTTTTGATAAAATTTTTGTGCTTGGCACACTAACCTTTACATAAATAGTACCTATCATATTTGCTGCCAAGATGACTAAATATGCGTGTGGCCCTTCGTTAGTCAACCTGCTATGCAAGTGGCCCTTCACTCAAAAAGGTTGTGCCCGCCTCAACTAATGTTCTTAATGTTAATGTGCATGCTGATACATATCTATTTTATTTTTGTCGGTAATAAATTAAAATGTTAAATAATTAACTGTTTTTGCAATGCAATAAAATTATTGTGGTATCAAAAATATTACGAACTTACAGATACTTTTGAATTGTGTGCAGATACTTTATTTTTTAATCTTACTGTGTATTGCACCTTCATTTTCTGTACCTTGAGTTTTCTGCACACTCATAACCATTCAAAAAAAAATTTTCATAGGGTTCAAGACACTCCTCTATCATATTTTTCATATTTATATTTACTGCTTTCATGAAGTGTTTTATAAGGTTTAGTTTATTTTGGAGTTTAAAACATGTGGCATAATTAGCATTATCAGTTTTGTTCAGTTCTCTTGACATATCACACCCAAGCAAGAAAAGTAACACAAGTTTAAAAAAAAAATAACTTTGAGGTTATATGAATAAAAAATATTGATGAAGTGCCACATCAAGCTCAAAAAGTTTCACCTCTCGAACTCGCAATTTATTCAGCCGAGGGCAGCTGTGCAGCAATTTGTTTACAATAATCAAAATTCATAATGTAATTCTAAAAGCAGAAATATAAAGTGATCTAACTTCTTGACATTGTTCTTCGGAAGCAAAATTTTAAGATCTAAAAAAAGCATTGAATGATAGACTAAAATTTAAGAGCAATTTTAAAAGATGTCATAGGAGAAAATTTAAATCTATTTTTAGCCGTTATGAACTATATTAGGTATATAATACTCGCACTTTATTGACATTAAAAATAAAGTATTATTCAGTTTCATAATTCTATTTAAAGCTTAGAAAGATTAACCCTGTATTTTCGAAGTAAATTTATGCGCAAAATTTATGTAGTAACTATATAGTGACCTCACGTTATATCATCTGTTTTCATTTGGACCACGGAAATCAGATCGAGTGCTGAAGCTTTTATGTCAACTTTGACTCATTCTGCTTTTTTGTTAATTTATCTCTTTTTATTTTCAATTTAATTTAAGACCAGCACCAAATAATGCAAGAATATATAATTTATTAAGAGCTATAAAAATATCTACATTGAACAACAAAGTGTAACAACAATATAGTAAAAATTTATAATAATTCACAACATAAAATTTTCATAATTTACAAATCTAAGACTCTATAGGCTCGATGAAATCTATATTTTATATTAACCCACTAGATGGTTATTGTTCACAAATTTTGCGATAAACAAACAACTTAAGATTGAATTAATCATTGATTTTGAAGCTGTATGAAAAAATCTACATGTTATAAACTAAAAGAAAAAAGATTAATAATAAAGAAAAGTGTAATGAGTACACATTTTATTTACTAATAAAACTAACTTGAATTTTCATTTCATAACTGAGCTGGAATAAATTATGCTTAGTGAAAATATAGCTCAGCATTATAAGCAAACATGAATATTTTTATTATTTCAATCACAGTAAATAAACTAATATCAAAAAAGAACGAACAAAAGTAGAGAATGCCAGAAATAACACTAATTAAAACAATAAAAGAGTAAACACACAGATAAATGAATTAAAACTATTTATGCCTACTGAAAAAATAATTAAGAAAATATTTAAGCAAGCAAGACAAATTATTATCATAGATTTCTGACACAAATGATTTATTTTAATGAGTAATAAATATTTAATTTTTAACAACTGATCAGCTAATTTTAATTTCAAAACTTACATTAACAGAAGGAGAAGAATCTTCTGCGCCATTCGCCATAGATGATAAAATATCAGCTACGTTTAAACGATCAGCTGATAAATTCTTTTCATTAATTCGAGAATACATAAGATTATAATGTTTTTAATTAAAATTTAGATTCTTGTTTTCACAAAAACAAACAGAAAAATTACATCATCACGTTTATGGTCATAGTTCGTTTCTGGAGAGATCACTGGATGAGTCATTCGATGACATCATAGAATAAAAATAAAATTATTTTGCGTCTGAAAAAAACGTCTTCTTCACACGTTTTTTACGCTATTTTAATTTTAATTGTTTAATTTTTAAGAAAAATAAAGCTTTATAGGCAAAAAAAGCATGATATTCTGGGAAAATAAACTGGTTATTTCAATATTTAATAGCCTTTTCTAATTCATAACATTCACATTTAACATTCCGACTAGCATTCGTAATGCATGCCTCAGACAAAAAATGAAAAATTTAGTCAAAAAAATCAAACAAACGGAATAAATTTTGATCCAAATCTAGTAAAAGAACACTCGAAAACACTCTTATTTCCATTTGCAGTCATTTAAAAAATACTTTTTCTTGGAGAGTTATGGTTAACTCATGTAGTGTGAATGCTCCCTTGGATAGATTAGTAACACATGCGTGATTCGCATCCAATCGCATATGCGATTCGCCATCTGTGGGGAATATGCCTTAGGGGAGAAAACCAGATCCATGTCTTGACCTTTCTCTTCTCAGTTGTAAGGGAATGTAAAGAGCGGAAAATAAAAAAAGGAATCACCCTAAATAACTTTTGATCTAAAGATCGGATCTTTACCTTCTAGAACTCAATCGGAATGATTTGAGGAGTGACCTCAAATATGCTAGTTAGTGCAAACGGTATTTTAAGTTTCGAAATCAGACACTAAAACATATTTTCTCTTGTATAAACATACCTTTTTTTCATTCAATTTTAAATATACTATTTTAAAATTTGATTTCTCAGGAACTATTTAATCAATTTTACTCACGTTTCGTACTTCGCCATTTAAAATTAGGTACTTTAAAATTATGTAAAAATTTTTATATATTACAGTCAAAATTTTTCCGACTATTATTAAATAAAAAAATAAAAAAAACAATAAATATTTACTAAATTTTTTTTGCATAAAATTTTCTTTGGAGAAACAAATTTTAGAATTGAGTTTTCAATTTGCTTAAAAAATTCTCAAGTTATGGCGAAATACGCAAAAAATATAATTAACATTAGGGGCTCCAAACTTTGGATAGCTCTCCCAAGAATGGAGCCAGACTTTGCCCGACAGGAGATCAAGTCTCCCCCTACAGGATGGCTCAAAGAAATTAATTCTAAATATTTAAATTAAAACATATTTTATACTTTATACTATTCTCACATTGATTATTTCAGACGTGTGTTTCTAAGAAGTTGAAATCGCTAATTTTATTATCGTGATGATCAGATTCATTTTAATATAAATCTAAATCGATTTTTTTTTTTTTTTTTTTTTTTTTTTTTTTTTTTTTTTTTTTTTTTTTNTTTTTTTTTTTTTTTTTGTTATCGATGTGTTTTGAGCTGTATGGTGCAATTTATAACACATTGTAAGCTTAAAAATTACTTCTAAAATAAAGAAAAATTATTGTCGCAGACACCACTCTTTCAGAAAATTTTCTCGCTACTCACTCTTACAGCGCAAAAATTATTCGATAATAAAAATTTGAAATTTTACCTACATTTACGAAAAGTTTAAAGAACATTTTGAAATGAAAATGTTATTAATGTATCCTTTTGCATTTTTTCTTCTACACAGAGGAAAAGTTCAGTTTTTCAAATAAAGTTTTAAGTTCATTTTTTGCAACCACTATTCTATCAAAATATAACATGCAACGTTTTGTACAAACTTCGAAATGATTTTGCCCATCAAACTGCGAAATTTGTTTTTTAAAATTGTTACATATTACAATTTTACAGACAAAACAAAGGATTATTTTAATCAGGAGGTTCGATGTTAATATATATAGGTAAATAAATATAGAGAGACTTTTGTAGTTTTCTCGCCAATATTTTTTTTTTTTTAAGATGCTATTAAAGCGAAGAACACCTGTGTTTGACCAAATGGTAATTTCACCATTTGAGAATATTTAAACAATATTGCTAAAATTTATAATAATTTTTCAATCTAAAATATTTCATAGAAATGACATCGGAGAAAATATCAACCAACTTACATTTTGAAAAATTTGTCACGTATAGCAGTTATTTCTCTGCCTGTGTCTTCCTTTCTCTGCGGAGCTGAAAGCTGACTCTCCACCAAGATCAATGTTTTGCTCTGCAGAACGCCTCCATGCGCCTGCAGCGAATTACCTTTGACAACGGTAATAAATTATTGTTTACCACACATTACGCTAAACTTTCTTTCCTGTACGATTTACACTTACTTTTGCTTTTATAGTTATGAATTTTAAGACACAAAAAATTGAGGTGGGGGACTAATTATCGAAAAATCTTTTTTTTTTTTTCTTTTCTCAAGAACTATTCTGCCAATTTTGCTCAAATTTTGTATTTTGTCATGTAAATTTGAATTATTTCAAATGATGTAAAAATTTTGTACCGTACAATACAAAAGTTCTTCGATCATAATTAAATAAAATAATAAACATTTACTAAAAGTTATATTTTGCATGAAATTATCTTTAGAAAAACGAATTTTACATATGTATGCAGAAATTTTTCAATTCGCTTAAAACAAAATTTGGGATATAGTGAAATATATAAAAAGTTAAGTCAATATTAAGGGGTCCAAACTTTAAATCGCGCATCTGACCTAACTATTAGCACCATTTTTTCCGGATAGCGGCTACTTCGTATATTTTGGGGATCAGAAATTCGATTCGGTCGAAAAAAGTATGTTTAGTCAGAAAAAGTACATTTTGTGTTTGATTTCCTACCTTAAAATATCCTTTGCTCTAATTAATTAATATATTTGACGTCTCTCTCTCGAACCATTAAGAATGATCATTGAGCATAAAGATCCGATCATTAGATCAAAAGTTATTCCGGTGGGTCCGTTTATTTTTTTGCGCACTGTACATCCATTTGAAGTATATGATAATATTGCTGGTACCAGCAAAAATCTTTTTAATTTTTATATAAGAGAATAATTTGGCTGGTGGTTATACTCANTATATATATATATATATATTGCAAAAAGACGAATTGAAGTTTTGATTTAAGGAATACATATTTGCATCTGTGGAAAGTGTAATAAAAGTATACTAAAATAATTATTTGTGTTGCAAAAATTTCTAGGAAAAAAATTACATTGTTTAATTTTTTGTGTATTTTCAGTTTAATGCGTTTTAAAACACATTAATTTGAATAAGTATTAATCATCAATCTACTAATCTACTTACTTCTCCATTTCTTACAAATAATTTAAAAATGGAATTCTTCAAGTTAAACGATGCGACGTTTTACATAATTCGTATTTTTATTTTATTGAATGCGGAGAATATGTGCACGTATTATAGTTTGTCTCAGAAGTTGTGGTCACAGAAGGACGATGAGGTAGGTTCTTGTCTCGAACAATCCCTCAGGGGTGTAGAATAACTTACCGAGTGGACACAAACAAGACTAGACCCACAGAATTTTCTGAGAAAAAGATGCCTAGCAGGAAGTCGGTGTTAAAATGTAAGTAAAAAGAACACATTCTCGTCTTTATGTTTTTAAGTTATTCTCAGTTACAAAAAAAAAACGAATATTTTAAGAACATAATTATATTTCTTTGCAAGACAGAAGCATTTTCCCGATGATATTTATGTTCGCCCAGATAGGGGGTAAACGATGCCCCAGAGGGAGCAAACGATGCCTGATAGGGGACAGTACTGCCTTCCCTGACCCCTACTAGAGCCACTCACCTGCTCTCCTGACTGAACTACGGGATTCTCAGATTGTGGCTACCCCCTATATTTTGGGGATCTGTAATCTGAGTCCATGGGGGAAAAATTACGTTTATTCAGAGAAAGTGCGCTTTTGCGTCTAATTTGGTAACTTACAATATCGTCTGCACTAAATAATTATCAGGTCACCTTCTTTTATATATTTTTTCGTATCATTTCTTGCTAAAAAGGTCACCCCTTCAAACCATTAAGATTGAGAACGTAAAAATCTGATTATTCGATCAAAAGTTATTCAGGGTGAGTTTTTTCTCTCTCTTTTCTTTCGATGGACTGTACTTTGATATTTTTCCATTCCATGATATTTTTCGTATTTAACTGTCAAATATGTTTTCTAAAATTTCCAAGATGCTTTTCTTTTAGAACTATGTTTAATGCAGTTTTCTGTTCAATATAGTTTAGTAACTTAAAAGTTTTTAATCTATTTAAAAATCAAAAGAGAAACAAACGTACTTCCTTCTCCAATGACTATCCTCCCCCCCCCCACGCTAATGGGGAGATCATGTGAAATGTTGCCATATTTAGAGAGTTCTGCTCTGCGCCACCTGTGGTTCATTTCAATCACCAATGGATGATATTTTCTACACTAGAGATCGCTGCAAGCTGTTGACTGTTTATACGTCCCAGTTACTGTTTTAAGTGCGTTTCGAATCCATTTGGCTCACAACGAGATAGTTGTGTTTTGAGACTCTCTTGAATAGTATTTCTTGAATACTATCGTTTAAATAATAGAACGGGTTATGATCGGGTAAATAACGTTATAGCCGTATATATAACATTATAGCGTTATAGTGGAGCATCGCTTATACGACGCCGAAGGGACCACTGAAAAACGTCGTATAATCGATTTTTTCTTTCAAAACTCGTAACTAACTCTGTTTTTAGTTAATTTTAATGTTTAGCGTATTGATTTACATAAATTTCTAAATTAGACAAAGCAAAACAAACAAATAACCGTTAAAAAAAAATTTTAAAAAATTACAGTAAGCAAGTTGAATGTACGTTACATTTATTTTATTTATTTATTACTATTTTTTTTCTTTAATACTCCAAATTTGTTTGTTTTTTTTCACTTTATCATTTCACGTTACGTTTACAGAAAAAATTATTGACGGTTGTTTGATGTGAGGATTGACGTTGAGCTTTATTGTTGTCGTTGTTACCTGAGACCATGCCAACGAAATCATATTCATTGTTTGGAGAACACTTATTTCATTGGGATTAGGCTCTGCAATGCTTCGAATAGTGAGTTCAACTAACTACTCTCCATACTGCAAAATTTTAGATTCCTAATCACGGCCAAATCTAATGGCTGAAGCACACTTGTGCAGTTTGCAAAAAAAGTGAACTTTTACATTTTCCCAAAAATTAGTAACCGGTGGGTGAGCTGGACATTGGTCGATAAATAGCAAAATTTTTAGTTTTTGCCTCTGCATAACATTCTCTAGTTTTTTCAGATAACTAGTAAAAATTTCGGTCGTCTTCCACGCATTCTTATTGGCGTCATAATTCAGCAGAAGCGTTTTGATATGCTTTAGACATCTGGAATTTTTTGATTTTCCTACCACTAAATGAATGATCTTTTCACTTCCACCAGAGTTTACACAAAGCAGCACAGTAAGGCGATCTTTTTCTTTTATACCTCCTTTACATTTTTGCCTTTATGAGCTAATGTCCGATTCGGCATTAAATGATGGAAAAGACCCGTGTTTAGTGTGAAGAATAAAAGTGAAATAAACGTAAACAAAATTTAAAAACAGATGTATAACCGATTCTGTGCGTCGGTTAAACGATATATTTTTACATTAAAATGAATAGGAATGAATTGGGTCCACACTAATACGTCGTATAAATGTAAACGTCGCATAAACGATCGTCGTATAAATGATGCTCCACTGACCAATTTGGAAATTTAAATCTGAATAATAATTTGCAAAATGAATTTAATCTCGCTGCTTGAATAATATGTTAACACTAACATATGTTGGTACACGGCTTGCAACGGTAATAAACAAATAAAAAGAGGCCAAATCGAAAATGCCAGAAAAGCGAGTTCTTGCTAAATCTATAAACTATGTCACCTTTTTTAACAATACATCTCTAAATAACTGAAATAATTTTCCATTTGCCTTTATAAGCTAATGTCCGATTCGGCATTAAATGATAGAAAAGACCCATGTTTAGTGTGAAGAATAAAAGTGAAATAAACGAGTGAAGTAATTCCAATGAGTTTGAAATCATTGGAATTACTTAATATCAGTAATATCTTATAAAATACAGCTGATTTGAGCCCGGAATTATTTAATTTATTTCTTTTATTAAAAACAAAATTATATGTTTGAAAATATCGCCAAGCAGAATAAGCTGTAAAAAGCAGCTGTATACTTTCTAACTGGAAGTAAAGTAGGTCAAGAGCTCGATATTGTTGTTGTTTACATTTATATTGAAAACGCTATCCATAAACAAACCGAACTTTGACCGGGTAGCTGCAATTTGGAAATCAACCAAAAGTTAGCCTTTTAATGGAACATTCTCACTGCATGCGATTCGCATATGTTATGGTGATAGTACGTCAATACGATTCGTTCACACTCAGGCTAGCTAGGTATGTAGGTATTTCATTTACGTCGCACTAGAGCTGCACAATGGGCTATTGGCCACCGTCTGGGTTGTTGTTGTTGTAGTTCATTTACGTCGCACTAGAGCAACACAATGGGCTATTGAAACATCCCTGAGGATGATCCGAAGACATGCCATCACAATTTTGATCCTCTGCCGAAGGGATGGCACCCCTGCTTCGGTGGCCCAACGACCTGCACGCGAAGTCGAGCACTTTACGGTAGCACAGTTTAACGAGAACCAATATCGCACACCCTCGGTCCCTACGCAGACTGATCCAAGTGGGTCACCCACCCGCACACTGACCGCAGCCAGTGATGCTTGACTTCGGTGATCTGCTGGGAACCGTGTCTTAACGATCAGTCCACTGCGGGACGCCACCGTCTGGGAAACATACTCCGAGGATAATCCGAAGGCATGTCATCACAATTTTGATCCTCTGCAGAGGGTTATATGACTCCTCCGCTGTGGTAGCCCGACGACCTGCGTACGCCGGCTTACCAAACAGCTTACGAGGACCGATACCGAGCACCCTCGGTCCCTACGTAGGCTGATCAAAGTGGTCACCCACCCGCTTACTGACTGCAGCTAGTGATGCTTGACTTCAGTGTTCTACTGGGAACCGTGTCTTTACGATCAGTCCACTGTGGGACACGCGAGCAATTCGTCATACTTGTAATTTCTAAACATTCCCTTACGTATCTAGGGCAATGACATACAGTGGAAATACTTCTGTAAATGCTAATTTCAATTCTTTGCGTACTTCTCCATCTCAAAGAAGTCATAATATTTTAAGCGTTAAATTCTCAATAACTATTTGATCAACTTCGCTTAAATTTTGTTCTTTAAAATTTTCAGCAGCAGCAGTGACTCGGGGCCCTGGAAGCTTTTTTCAATCTGCCCCAAAAATTGATTTCGAGATCTTCACTTTCAGGATCATCCACACAGTTTTTCCGTCTCTTGTTGGGTCTTTTGTTGGAGCCTCAATGATGTTCATTCAAGTCAATCTCATTTAAAGATGTCCTCACTTTTAAAAAATTTTTCTTAACGGAAAACCTAATTAAAATGATGTAATGTAAATTATTTTCATTGTGATATACGTTGTTTCCTTTAACACTAGGTTTACGGGACACGTCATTTTGACGGATTTCGTTTCTAAGTGCAGAGATGCCAACTGCTCCGGACACGCGAAAATAATTTAAAAAAATGGTAAATAACAACAAAGTAAATTTTGAAATATGAAGTGGTGAATTATATATGCCTACGAATTATTTAGAAATAGTAGTGGATAAAAATCTACTAAATTGAATTTTTTAAATTAAGAATCACAATTCTTTCATACGTCAAATTGACGTGTGTCCGTAGAGATAGGTATATAAGAACCGTCCGTAAATTTAGTGTTAAATACAATTCATAATGGAGGCGTTGCAGGGTACAGCTAATATGCAATAAAAAAAGCTCATTTTTTTACTCATGACTTCCTTACAAATAAAATTATTTATTCCTCTTTTTTTTTAAGTTCAACTCGTTTAAAGAGATATTTCAAAACGAGTTTATTTTTTAATAGTACTTTTTTTAAGCTTGGCAAAACCGCATTCTAGGCATAATTTTAAATTTATGTTCTTTTGTTTTGTTATACATTCAAATTTAATCTTAATTGTGAATAGTGTAAAAGCTCATTTGAAGATATATTTTTTGATAATTCTTTTTTTTTATATATATATTTGTTTTAGCCCTTGCTTTACCTATATGGGGTTAGAGTAAACACTAGTTTGCAATCATAAACGCAGATAGCTTTTAATTACATATGTTTAGAGAGATCAAACAACTTTTGTAAATTGCAAGCAAAAGTAAAATAAAAGCTTTAATATAAATATATGTACAAAAGTAGTTTACATTATATCATCTATAACACATAAGTCACGCTATATATATACAAAACCGAATCTCGAAGGTGTGTTCAGAACGTTGCACTAGGCGTAATTTTGCATTTCTTTTTCTAGCATTAAAACACCTTTTGCTTGTTCCACACTTATTTTTGGGGCAGAAGGAGATTCGAAAATCATGAACACCCAAGTGAACACAGCAAAGGTGGCAGCATTCGTGGGAAAAGCACGAATTATTGTGGAATTCAGTCCTCTTGTGAACACTTGTAGTCCTTCTTCTTTATAACTCTTTCGCACACAGTCGAATAAATTATTGTACTTTCTCGGTTTACCATCCATTCCATCAACTTGCAAACGAGATTTGATCACATCGAAAGGATATATGACTATCCAAGAAATAACGCCAGCTAACCCGCCAACAGATAGTAAAGATAGAGTATTCCCCTTGGTCACTTTACTAGTTAGGTACTCATAGCTTGAAAAGTATACTCCGAATCCTGGAGCATCTCTGAGAATGGTGCACCACAATCCTCTGTAAAGACCACGAGTGCCTTCCATCTTGAATGCTTTCACTAAGCAATCCACTGGATTTTTATATGTCACACTGTTTCTTGTCCAGTAGGCTGTCCGAACGAGACGGTTCTCTTGTCCCTGAAGTTGCATTCTAGTTTTAGCAAGCTCCATTGGACTTGTCACAAGACTTTGCACAACACCGGCAGTACTTCCAGCCAAAAATTGATTCAAAAGAAGATTATCGGATGTTGAGGCTCTGACTAAGTTTCCATATACTCCAAAAACAATGGCATTGACTGCGGCCAGTCCGGCCATGGGTGAAGACATCCCTTTATATAAACCCTGATACTGTAAGAAAAACCCAGAATTAGCTTTAATCAATGTTTAGTATATTTTCAATATAAAAATTAAACAAATTTAAATGCAGGGAAATTTCATTGCAAAATTAATTTAAATACAGATATACAATCTACATGTCTGTTTTCAACAATTTCATTTCAAGACCTCACATTGACCCCTTTTCGGAATATTTAAAATCTGCGTCTAATCGGAATTTCCCGTGATAAAAGCAGTTCATACAATGTGGGCGAAAAATTTTGACATGGAATTTGCTTCATTGGTGTAAGAGAAGAGATCTTTTCATGTACCTTATTCCTCGGCACTAAACTATATTACTTCGTTTCGCAACTGTTCACGACGCACTTATAGCACGTTGGCGGGGGAGACGGTGGGTCCCCTTCAATTATTAGTAACCGCTAAAACTCCCTCTCAGTATTTCTGAGGAAAAAAATTTTTTTCATGAGTTTCAATTTATCAAAGTTAAAAACAAGAAAATAATTAATACTTTTGCAGATATTAAATAGATTTATAATTTTTTTTTATGTGCGTGAAATTTCGAACATGATTTTGACTGTATATTTTAATTTCATCTCCCTCAAAAATTGGATCCCTGTGATGCCAATATAGGGGAAAGTGGGGTAAGACAAAATACCTAAGATTCGAGGATCTTTTGGAGCTAAACTGTTCGACCTAGACACTGTCAGATTTATTCAAGATATATAATGTTTAGTTGTGTATCATTCCTAAAAAATCCATGATGTAGTACTTTTTTATTGCAAAGAATTTGTAAAATAAAGCGGCTTTACCCCACTAGTGGGGTAAAATCGGATACACACATTATTAATCTATGGGAAATTTAGAAATACTAGAATTTCATTGAATAAGTAGCAGACATTTATATTTTTTTGACTATTTATTTATGACAATGTAATTTAAATGTGATTTAGTCAAAGCCGTATACAAGGAGAGGGGGACAATTATTTTTGTTCCCAGTTTTCCAAACCAGCGGCTTTTAACGATTAGCTCTTCTGTTTGGCATTTTCTAAAATAAAATCAAAATTTAATCCTTGTTTCGTTTTTCTTATTTAAAATTTTAAAACAAATTAAAACTTACATTTTTATTAAGACCAACAACAAAGAGGAAAATCTCCAAAAAAAGAGAGCATATTGTTAAACGCCTTACAAAAAATAGAGTATTTATAATTATTTTGTTTTGAACAGAAGAATTCTGCTAAAAGAGAACCTATTTTTAGCCATTCCTCAAAAATACTAATTATTACAGAAAGGGAAAGAGCAAATTTATTTGTTAATTTCTGAGTAATAAAGATTTCACATTTTTTCTTTTACTCAACGAAAAAAAAAAGTAGTTTATGTATTTGACTTTGGAACAAAGCAAAATGGGACATCGATATGAAGATTTTTCCTAAAATAAATTTTTGAATTCTATTTAAAGTTTTTTTCTTTTTTAACTTTTACATTTGTACTGTGTGTGGACATTTTTTTTGTAAAGCCATGGTCAAACATTTTCGTCAAAAAATTTTCTCAATATCAAATAAGAAAAACAGTTTGCACCGCAATATAATTTTTTATAGTGAAAGGTCCGTAATACAGGAAAAAGAAATTTAGATAAATAGGAGCGTTTTCCGGAAAATAAAACTATTTTGATGTCACAGGATTAGATCAGATTGGGTCTTAACAATGATTATTATGATCTAAATTCAGTGCTCAATATCGAAAACTTTGTAAGAATAAGCTAGTCTCAAACTTTTGTTTTATGCTAATATGTGAATTTGGGAGACTGACACATATTTATATAAAGATATAAAATTTCGTTGGAAAAAACCAGAATTTCTTGCTACATGGTATCCTGTTTGCGGAATTTCGTAAAAATTAGTTTAATGTGGAATTTTGTGAAAATTATTTTTATCAAAAAGTATAGTTCTATTTCCACGGAATACATATTTTTTCAATTACAAAATTTGTGTAAGACGGTGTTTTTCTAAACACCTGTATAATTGCAAGTTTCTAAGTTTTATAGTTTTTGTGGTTATTTCGATTTTTAAATGTATAGACAGAAATTTCGCCGTTTTCAATTAAAATCACGTAATATCATTTTCATAAAAAAAAAAAAATTTAAAAAAAATTCAAATTCGAAAGAAAAAAAAAATTTTCTTGCATGTTTCTCTGTTTTATGACATCTATTAATTAAAGTTGAACTCTTTCTATGCCTAGGTTAATTTGCTAGATTTTGAATAACTCGCTTTTTTGGCAGTCTTGATTTGGCCTCTTTCCATAAGTTTATTACTGTTTGTTCTTGTTGCAAGCTGCGCACCATCTTACGTTAGTGTTAGCACTTTTAACATTGTAAACACAAGTATTGTTAGCATTGTAAACACAAGTAATAAGTAATCAAATACATTGTTTGCAAGAATCTCAAAACACAATGATGATGATGCCAAATGGCTTTAAAGTACAACGGAAACAGTAACCCGAAAATTTAAGCGGTACCGAGCCTGCAGTGTTCCCTAGTGTAGAAAACACCATCAATATATGCGAATATATACATTTTCTCAAACTTTTATGCGTAGAAAATGGGAATACACCTTTAAGAGATGAATGTGTATACTTACGGATTCCTGTTTGATAATAGTTGATATGCAATGGAAAGTTCCTCGATAAATTTTGTTCTTGCTGTCCTGCGTTTGAAGCCGGACCTGAAAAATTTAAACTACCTAGCTGATATAATGAATATTCTATGAGACATACATAATAAATAAATAATAAATAAATAATATATATCAAATAAACATAGATAATAAAGAAAGATATTTCGCTCAATTTTATTTTTATTGCTACTTCCGCCAAGTCGCTCATTTCATCGCGTTCTTAGTAATCGCCTTATGTTTCTTGTTGTTGTTGTTAATTTACGTCGCACTAGAGCTGCACAATGGGCTATTGGCGACGGTCTGGGAAACATCCCGGAGGATGATCCGAAGACATGCCATCACAATTTT
Source organism: Parasteatoda tepidariorum (assembly GCF_043381705.1). Taxonomy (NCBI): domain Eukaryota; kingdom Metazoa; phylum Arthropoda; class Arachnida; order Araneae; family Theridiidae; genus Parasteatoda; species Parasteatoda tepidariorum. Next base: position 16,141,986 of record NC_092205.1, read on the forward strand.
GATCCTCTGCGGAGGGGATGGCACCCCCGCTTCGGTAGCCCGACGACCTGCTCGCGAACTTATGTTTCTTGACTTTTAACAAATTGTAATAACAACATTAAAAATTATTCAATAAAAAATATCTTAAATTTTTATTCAGTTACACATATTTTATTATTACACAGATTCAGTTTCTGATTTTATTGCGATAAAATTTAAACCTTATCATTCCGATTAGTTACCATCATTTTTTAACTTGTTTTTAAAATTCTTGTTCTATTTTAGAATACTCTAAAACCTCGTCGCTAATTAGTTTTTGCTGAAGCTATTATTTAGTGACTGTCAAATAAGTTAATTCTTAATATTATTAAGTAGTTTTGAATTGCAGTTTTGCATTTATTATTTAAACTACATACATTGACTGGACACTGCTTCGTATAAAATTTATTATAGAAGTCAGTATAAAATTTAGTTACAGTTTAATAATTGTAAAATGATAGCTAAATATTTAATCATAAAATGTTGCATACACTGCTAGAAATTTCCGGAAAAAAAATGGTTAAATAACAATTTATTTAATTGCCATTTTGCCATATTCAGCCAAAAATGTCAAACAATCATGAAAAAAATGGTATTCAAGCTGATAAATGTGGGAAAAATCGTTTATGGCTGTCTTCGGCTATCTAAATTTTAGCGTCCTATCTAGTCACTCACACGGGGTGAATAATATTCAAAATACCCATCAACGGAGAATTTAAATGTGTTCTGTGCTTTCATGAAATTACAATTGTTGATAAAATTGTAGAAATCGGAATGTTAAACTTAGTTCATATTTTTTGCAGAAATTAAAAGCGTCAAAATGTATCGGATATAAAATTACCTTAACAGTGTCAAATGGGTGTCCAACTAATACTCCAGCACAACCTAAAATGCAAGATGATATTTTACTAAAATATGAAAAAGCAATAACTTTAAAGGGTGACCAAGCTGGTCACCAAGAGTAGAAAGTTTAAATTTAGAGACTATTAAAAATAAATATATAATCGGTTCATATAAGTTAATTTTAGGAAGACATCGCTTTTATTTTGTCTAGTTTTTTTGGTATTTTAAAGAGATTTACATTGTTTTAAGTTATATATAGAAAAAAATTAAATAAAAATGAATCAGTCATGTAACTTGTAAAACAATTATTTATTTACTTTCGACGTAGAATGTTAACAATTTACTATACTTAAACGATTTCTTTCTGAATAATTTTGAAATACATAATAAATACAATTAGATATTAAAAACTACATTGAATTATATAAAGTAGCACACCCTGTCAGATTTCATTCTAGTTCTTTTGAAAATTCATTCCCTATCTAATTCATGAGTCTATTCATGAATTATTTAAATTAGCCTCTGTCTAAAAGTTGGTATTCCTTGAGTCAACATTTAAAATTGCAATGTATTTTGAAAATCTTTTAACCTGTAGAACAACAAATAAAACGATGGAGAGATAAAAGTAAAGCTTTTTTCAGTTTAAAATGTTAGTTTATTTTTGTTATGTTTAGCTAAAAAAGAAAAGTTATTATCATCCTTTTAGTATGCCAAAATTTAACTCTGTAGTTGCATTCCTACGGGCTGTAGAGCAGCCTGCATGGTATTTTATCACTCAAGTTCAACAGTTAATGATTCTCGAACTAATTGTTTGCTTGAATGTTTATTTTTTTATTCCATTTTAATTCCTGTGAACTCTTCTATACAGCTTAGCAGTTTCAAGTTTTATATTTATTTCGCAATAAAGCGAAGTAGAATGTTAAGAGGAACATTTCAAAAAAAGACGGGTCGACTGTTGACAGCTATTTAAATTTTTTTTAATATAGAGAGATGAAAATAATAATCATCATCATCATAGTTGGCCAGACAGCCCAATGTGAGCCAATGCCTTCCTTTGAAGATTTCTCCATGACGATAAAAATAATAACATTATAAAAACTGCATTTATTCTTTGTTGCACTACTTCTCTGCCTTTTTCAAATGGTAATGCCCTATCGGGATGAAGATGCGCTATGTATCTAATTCTTACTTTTCTGATTATCGTAAATTAAGGGAAAATCATAAAGATGACTATAACTCAAAAAGTGATACACATAGAATTTAGTGAAACTGGCACACTATAGTGCACATAATAATGTATAAAATAAAATAAAAAGCATTAACGAGACTACAGTGTTACAAAATCTGTACGAAATGAATAAATCAGATATGTCTATTTGGAATAGCCCGAAATCGGCAAATCAAGTATATAATTTCTCTAAACATTCACAGTGATATCTGACCACCCTTAGTATGCATTTTTAGAATTCTTGTAAGAAAAAAAAAGAAGAAGAAAAATATACCCACGTATAGTAAAGCGAGGAAAAACAAAAAATGCTACCGAAATCTGGTCAATCACAATTGAGGAAGGAGGTTGCATAAAACTAGAACAACAAATTTCTTTGAATATTAGAGAAGACATAAATGGTTGGAAACGAACACTTCCAAATTTCAAATGGCAATCAAATGGGTTTAGCCTTCCTCAATTGAAACCTCCTGCCTAAATTGCGATTGACAAGATTACGATGGCGTTTATTTGTTTTCTCTTTTTCCTTGTTTTATTATTAATTTATGGTCCCTACTGTGAGTGCATAATTTATTTCATTTTTGGCAAGTATCCTAACAATATATATGTAAGGCTATTTATTTTGAACACATGAGGTCTATACATAAAAATGTCTTCGAGGATGCTGATTTAAGTTTTTTTTTTCCATTTTTAAATTTATTTAAAGGACACAAGAGCAAACAAGCGTTTCGATTCGAACCAAACTGTTTTCCATTCATTAGTTAGAAAATTCAACAAATTCCTCAACTGTTCTTGATTATGAACATAAAAAATATTATGACGAAATGATAAGTTTTTTTTTAGTTACCTGCTGAAAGAGTTAAAGCTATGAGCCAAATATTTCTTTTTTTTTCCTTAAACAAATGTTAAGCATGTTTCTAAATTATCAAAAATCAATCAGATAAACAGATTGGGAAAGGAGAATCATGACATATTAGATAAGCTAAATAAAAAAAAAAATTCGAAAATAAGCTAAATATTTCTCCACACACGTCAATCCTATAAACTAATTTAGTTGCTCCGAAACTGTTAATAGTATCCTGGAGTTAAATTTTAATTACGTCACCCCACCCCCCTCGTGTTAACCTCTGAAGACTCATAAAAATCTCTATTTAAATCACAAACTCATCATTTAAGAATATTTCTCATTCGATCTTATTTATTTAAATGTAGTTTTTGAAACTTAGCTGCCGAATTTTAATTTTTTAAAATTTTAAGCATTTTTTAAAAACTTTTTAAACTTTATCACATTTATTACAGCAGCTTTAAAGTTTTTATTTAAGTATCAAGTATTTATATTAAGTTTCAGTATTTACTTTTTGACACGTGAATGAATGTTAAATATTTACGCATTCAATAAGGTTCGGGCTTTCGTGTTTGGCTAATTGTAAGATAAGATAGCTAAAAGACAATCATTAAGAATCACTTTAACTGATAATAATATGTATAGTTAATGATAAACCAGAGTTTTCGTACTTCTGAATTGTGGGAAAAATTCTTTTCAATTTGTTATCTTATCTTGGTAAAATAAAATCTATACTACAGGCTTTTAAATTACGACTTGTTTTCTTATAAAAATTATTTTTAAAAGTTTCCAACAAAAAACTGGAATTTATTGCTTATTTTAAATTACAATTAACAATAAACTGTTAGTAACAATATTATATTTATTAATACTTTTCTTTCATTATTTAAGTACATGCATTAGTATGATTTACTAGAAGTATATACCTATTTTTAATATTCCAAGTGGAAAAACGTTGTTTTAAACATTTTTCCCCATTATAATCTTCTGTAAAAATTATTTATTGAAATACTATGATCAAAAATCATTATTGTCAATATGATTAATGAGTTTATAATTTTAGTAATATTAAACGTACTTCGCTTATTTTTAGCTTATTAGTTACATGACTCATAATTAAAATATTTTTTTTTCTAAATTGATTTGTAATACAAGATTTAGACTTCATTCACGAGATTAGACTTCATATCTGTACAAAATCTGTTTAAAATTTAAGGTTGATTCAACCACTATATATTTGTTTATTATAGAATTTCTTTGATTGTAATATATGTTTAGCTCATTCTGTATTTTTTATTTAAAAAACATTTTATGTTACTATAAATTTTTATATTTTAAATTTTTTTCCTTATATTTCTTTTATTATTTTTACAATTCACTCTGTAAAATATTTTTTCTTATTATAACTGTTGTTACTAAAAAGTGAATGAAAGATATTTTGCACGTCTTTTTTTAAAAAGTTGCAGCAAAACTTACAAAATGAGTTAATTTAAATAAAATAGTATTGATTGACATATATATTGAATGAATTCTATTTCCTTTCATATTCAAGATAATTCAAATTTATTCGATTAAAATTTATAAGTAAATAATTAATATTTTGAAATCTTATGCGAATTAAGTAATTTTCGAAATGTTGATCAAAATTTTAATATTGAATCATAACTTTTTTTAACTATTAACAATGACACCTAGCTTTGTGTATTCAAAAAAAAATTTGAAATAAATATAGATTTTTTTAACAAAAATTTTTTTATAATAAATTAAAATATACTGTGTTTCGTGAGGACCGCCCTTTAGTTCTTTGAGAATCTCTTATGTTTCACCCTTTTATATCTTTTGTATTGCTCATAATTTAGAGCATAATTCCAAAAAAAAAAATTAAGTGTTCACTATTAAATTCACAATGCTTATAAATAATATGAACAAAAAATTTTTTTATTCATTGTGCATTCACAGTTGAAACTAACGGCAGATCACTTAACAGTTAACCACCCTCATCCCCATCAAATAAGCCATTTCTGATAATTGTACTTAATCTAGATATTAATTAAATTAATCTAAAAGATTATGTTTAGAGTACGTGCGTTATTAATTTTAGACAATTAAATTTTATCTCTCAAGTTTATTTATCAATTGAGTTTATTCATGAACGGTTATTCAGTACAAGTTATTCAGATCAAGTTATTCAAAACAAGTTATTCGGGAACCAAAGTTGATAACTGATTATCCACATAAAGTGACATATAATATAAAAAGAACTAAGCATTCGCATTTTATAGCATTCACACAACAAGCAGGTAAAATTAATCTGCGAATTTTTACCTGATGCAAAGTAAATGAAACTTACCTCCAAGACATCCAGCATAAAAGTCCAGGGCCATGTTGATACTTTTGATTCCCTCGATTTAAAATAATAATAATAATCACCTACGATTTGACAATTCGAGCATAAAAATGATGAGTCCGTTAGAGCTTCCAATCCAGCATCCGCACAAACTGTTGAAACACACACTCATATACAGATACATCGAGGAATTTTTACAAAGAGTTGAAGAACTGTCCAGAACTGAAAAGGAACGTGAAGAACATCAAGCGAGTAGTAAGTGAGATTGTGAAAAACTTGAGAATATAAATCGCGATTATGGATTGTCCACGAGTGGAGCACGTGTTTCTTTGAGATAAACAGAAAACTGTTCCCAAATTTGCGGTCAATAGGCTGACCATGAAATTTGTTCTCTATCACAACATCTGATATTATATAGTTAATGCAAAGGAATGAAATTGATAACAGCTACATCAACTTCCTTGATAAAATGTTTTTTTTTTCATATAACACTTACGTAATTAAAATGTAATACAGCAAAAAATACAAGAGTAACATGAAATATAGAGTCAAATTGTGTTTAGATTATTTTCCTGAAAAAAGGATATCTAAACAACAATTCAGCTGGTCTAGGAAGTAAGGGGGAAACACAATGCTAACCATGTTGCCACAATCATGTCGTTGATTATGAACCTACATGATCCCCATAACAAGCGGGAATGCTTTTTACTAAATAACAATTTACGCTATAGGTCCCAGAAATAATAATTCCTGCATTTCTTTGAAAATTCATTACTTAAATTTAACTAAAAACATAAGAGCAGGCAAATCTGGTAAGTTTGTGTTATTTAACTGGGTTTTTTTTATCCAAAATATTTATTTTTTTAATATTAAAAATGTCTTGCTCCATAATTGGCAGAATCTTGAAATCTAAATTTTGACAAGCTAGAGCATTCAAATGTTTACTGGAGCCAGATTACCATGTAAGTTTTAATCATTTCTTACACTTTACTAGCAGAATTTATCATAATTTTTATCCTAAAATATAGAATGTCTTCTCTCAAAACTCTACTAAATATAGAATGTCTTCTCTCACTTTCTGAATGACTAGAAAGCGTAACTTCCCTGATAAAGCTATATGCCTAATTGAGAAAAGCAAATTTTATTTTATTTTTCAGACCTCTACGAGTAGAGTTTATCATCATGTTATCGCCTCAGTAAGTTTATCATCTATCGCAATTTCGACCGTTTTACTCAAATTTTAAACGGAACTTTTTTGTCATACATGCTACAACTGATTCCTAAAATTTTCATGCAAAATTTAACCAAAATATTTTTTATTACCATTTAAAATTTCTTTCCCTTCCCGACGAAACCAAAATAATTGTCTCGAAACTTGGGGAAAAAAGTAATTAAAGGAAATAAAACTTCAAATCACTTTTGTTTCTTCGTATTCACGTCTGACAAGTCTTGAAAATGGGCACCTGTTTTTAAGTGCTTGAAACATGTCTGTTGTTACCCATTTGTATATTTTTGAGGCGAATGAAGCTTTTAATCTAGTAAAATAGTATGTCTTTCCCGATAATAATACTTCATGTATTTTACTCAATGTTTTTGCCTGAAAGATAAATTTCTTTTAGCATAATTTTTATACGTTTTTAAATTTTCAAAATAATTTCAGTGTTTTTATTTCATAAACTGTGTTATAATTGTGCTTGATATTAAGTTTTATTTCGTTATCCATGGATGTATTTTTAACAAAGATTTACTAAATATTTATATCAATGAATAATTATATTGATGATTAACGGTTTTCTTTATTTTCATGTGGGTTTTACGTTTTTGGAAATAGTTTCTAAAATTTACTACAAGTTATTTTTGAATTTTTTTTCTCTCTTCATTCAATAATATGCATTATTAAAATTGAGATTATATATTATAAAAATTGAGAAGTTTATTTCACCTTCAAAAGTATTTTTGATATTTATAAATATGTTATAGCATTTTTAAATAATATATTCAGAGGCAAAAATTTATTATTATTAAAATAGTTAAAATTAAATTTTTGTTACGCAAGTATTGCGGTTAAAGTTATAAAGTAGTTATCAATTGAAATATTGGGACTCTCTTTCTCTTAAATTTAATATTTTATTATTGTTATTATTTTTAGATTTTGATATCCTTTAAAGAGTAGTAAAAATCGCAAAATAATTATGAATAAGGGTGATTCTCACGAAACATGACAATTCACTGTCCCTTACTCCAAGATCTAGTGCTATAATTCTAAAAGAAATTTTTTTTAATTAAAATTAATAAATAGCATTGCTGTTAGCATTTTAAAATGACTTTGCACTAGCATTGACTGTTTTGTATACTTAAAAATTTAATTGAATATCAAAATGTCATTTTCCTGGCATGTCCCAAACAATACTTCCAATAATAACTAACTTCAAAACTTCCTATACATTTTTCAAAATCTAATTGTCTTTTATCCTATCCTGTGTAAGCATTTCTAGAATGTACGCAGAGGGTATTGTATAATTTTTTCTGTCAATAATTTGTTTGTCCCACGAAAATCTGTCATTTTCCTGGCTACTTTTATTTAGTGATTTATAACCAAATAGATTGCTCCAAGAATCAATATCTTATGTTAATAGATTGATTAGATACCCTCCTATATGAACATGTCTTGTTGCATGAATAAAGAACCAATTTTCTGGCTCAAAATCTATTTCAAAAATTTTTTCAAGGGGAGTAGGTTTTTATGCTGTCATTTTCCTGGCTTCTTAAAATCATTAATAACAAAAACTACATAGATTTATCTGAGTCATTTTAAGAAATACTGTTGTTTTCTGCAGAATTTAAACGTCTTCGGCCAAAATATTAAATTAAAATAAAGTTATATGCTATAAAATGGCGAATTTGTCATTATCCTGGCTGTTATTTTCCTAGCTTATGAATGCCAGGGCATTGAAGTGTTACCAGAAATTCTTTTTAACTGCTAATACTGCAAAAAGGGAAAGCAAATATTAACCTAATACCAAGTNAAAATTCCTTTCACTTCCCGACGAAACCAAAATAATTGTCTCGAAACTTGGGAAAAAAGTAATTAAAGGAAATAAAACTTTTACTTCAAATCACTTTTGTTTCCTCTTATTCACGTCTGACGAGTCTAGAAAATGGGCACCTGTTTTTAAGCGCTTGAAACTTGTCTGTTGTTATCCATTTGTATATTTTTGAGGCGAATGAAGTTTTTAATCTAGTAAAATAGTATGCCTTTCAGGATAATAATACTTCATGTATTTTACTCAATGCTTTTGGATGAAAGATTAATTTCTTTTAGCATAATTTTTGTACGTTTTTAAATTTTCAAAATAATTTCAGTGTTTTTATTTCATAAACAGTGTTGCAATTGTGCTTAATAATCAGTTTTATTTCGTTATTCATATATATATTTTTAACAAAGATTTACTAAATATTTATATCAATGAATAATTATATTGATGATTAACGGTTTTATTTATTTTCATATGGGCTTTACTTTTTTGGAAATAGTTTCTAATATTTACTACAAGTTATTTTTGAATTTTTTTTCTCTCTTCATTCAAAAATATACATTATTAAAATTGAGATAATATGTTGTAATAATTAGAAGTTTTTGCACCTTCAAAAGTATTTTTGATGCTTATAAATATGTTATAGCATTATTAAATAATATATTCAAAGGCAAAAATTTATTATAATTAAAATAGTTGAAATAAAATTTTCGTTACGCAAGTATTGCGGTTAAGGTTATAAAGTAGTTAGCAATTGAAATATTGGAATTCTTTTTCTCTTAAAATCTATATTATGATTGTTATTATTTTTAGATTTTGATATCTTAAGTAAAAATCACAAAATAATTATGAATAACACTGGTTAGGATTTAACCCTAATTGAGAAAATACTAGAGCGTGAGAAAATTGTGATTGATAATAGAAATTCTGAAAATGAAATTCAATACTAATTTTAAAAAACTTAAATGAAGATAAATTGCGAAGAAAAAAAATGTACATATTGAAGCTTGCACCTGACATCGGTGTTCAGTCTAAGATTTCAATCGGTATGAGGGTAGAAAATTTAAAAAAATTCAAAAGTTCATTCAGAGTTCAGTATTAAAACTGTATGTAAATAACTGCTTAAATTGGGTAAATCTTTTGGTCAATCTTTGACGATTTTTGGTAAACCTTTTAGTAAATTTTTTGATATCTTCTGTCAAATAATAGAAGGTTTTTAGGAACATTATTTCATCCCACCGGCTTCAGTCATTTCCAAAATTTAAAATTTTTTTTTCAAAATAAAGATTTTTAACTTATATTTCACAGAAAAAGAGAGTTGGATAGAAGAAATAAATTTAAGCAATATCATTGACGGACTAGATTGATGGGTCAATTAAGAACCTTTTTGGTTTTAAAAGAAACCCCAATTAAATAGCTTGTTTCTAAAATAGTTTATGATGTCCTAACCTCGAAAGCCTAGAAAAAAAATTATTCGGGTTACTTCTGGCACTGTCACCAGTTGACTACCCTATGAAATAATTGCAGTAGATAGCTTAGGTGATTTTAATTACTATAATTCTACTAATAAATATTTAACTTTAATAATCGATCATCTCACTCTATATATATGGCCTTTTGCATCAAAATATATAATAACGGAAATTTACATTAACTTTTTTTTTTAAATTCAAACTCCAAAAAGAATTCTGATATCAAAGCTCAGACTTTATTTCTTCTCATTCGAAAAACATTCTTAAACATTACAAAATTTAAAAAATTATTAACTGCAGCCCATGGATCTGAAAATAATGGAAAAGTTGAACAATTTGGACAAACTATTGCAACTCGTTTACATTATTACAAAATACGTTACATACATTACAAAATACAAAATTAATGATTCTTATGGAAAAAAAATTCCTCAGCCTAAATAATTAAAAGGAAGTAACTGAATAATATAGTTCGATTCCAAACTCAGTAACTAAATTTCCATCAATTTATTTAATGTTTGGCACTCTCCCATTTGCACACCTTTCATCAAAAGAAATTTATCCACTAAAGGAAGAAGCTAGAAAAATTGCTGTTTATAAAACAAAACAACCATGAGAAAAAAATATCTACCATGATTCACTCATATCGAAATTTCTCCCAACGATATTGTAATGTATGAAGATTTTTAAATACCCTAATACTAGAAAACTATCCCTACTTTTACTGGACCTTTCATCATTTTTGAAAAAATTTCTGATGTTAATTATGAAATAAATAAAAAAATATTCTTAATTAAGAAAAATACAGAAATAGTTCATGTATCGAAATTGTGAAGGTACCACCCACCGGAGAAACTAAAATTATTTCAAGAATAAAAATTAATGTTAACATTTAAATGACTATGTAGATTAATATTATGTAATTTAAAACTTTACATTGCCTTTAATGTACACTTTATATTGAATTTAATGCTTTTTATAATTTTTCATTGTTATTTGAAAAATTTTATTTTCAAAAATAATAGATTTCTGGAAAACCAGACCCTCCAAATTTCAACGACTTCAGCTTTTATAGTACATTTTCATTACAGGAAAAATCTTTTTTACATTGGTTTGATTCAACATGTTTTTGCCTAATGTTGTTGTTTACTGCAAAATTTAAGAAAGAATTGTAAGGATTGCATTGATTGATTAATTACTACATTTCTTCTTTGAAAATAGAAAACTAAATTATAACGAAAAAATTTACTCTTTAGTGTAAAACTATTTTCAGTACAGTTCAATTTATTCATTTTATTCAGATCATTTGAATTTTTTAAGCGAAAAGAATTAAATAAATGTAGACTATTGTTATTTTTCTTCTTTTTAGTCTATTTGAAAAACATAGTTTTCAAAACTTTTTACTTCGCAATTTTCTTTTTTTATTCATTTAATTATTTATTTATTGGGCTCTTAGTTTATGCGGGAGATATATCGAAATTGCAATTAGCTAAAAATCAAATTTTTATCAATTAGAAAGCAATTGTAACTTATGTTGCCATCGGGTACCGATTTCTTTTGAAATTTGAGCATTTTAGCAATGTGAAATAATAATAATAAATTCTTTAGTGCGAAGTTCTATTTGCCACGATTCCGTTTTTAACTGCTTATCCAACACAGAGCTCCAGTTAAGACTTAAGTGTTCTAGTTAGATTAACGAAACTAGTTTGATTAACGAAAAATTTCCTTCATCAACGCTATGGCTACCAATTCTGAATGTAACGGACAGGAAACGATTGAATCTTTAGACATACAGTAGAAATTTGAGTTTCGCATGTGAGATCCCCTTCTCTAAAACGTAGTTACAAGATTAATAAAAACGCAGTAAAAAGCTGCATAACAACGAAGCATTCATTCTATATCTAGAGTTTAAATATACAAATATCAATGAAAGTGAATGAATGAAAAATGTTTCATCAACATGTAAGTAACTATAGTTATGAGGATCATAAGACCAATGTCCTTGATCTTCGCGTGATTCAAACTCCAGAAAAACATTACTTTAATCTTAGAAAGTTTATAAAAACCTTTCTGGCCATTCACGTTCATAACGGCTCTTCGTGATGTATAATTAGAATAAATGGAATAATCTTGATAGAACTTCGAACTAAGTTTGCGAGCAATTTGTGACGTTCAACGCTCTGTTAACTCCTTTTTTTAGCTGCGTAGTTTATAAATATATCGATGTGAAGTATGATCCCAAAAAAGAGAAAGAATGAAGCAAGTGTCATGTTTTGCGCATCATTAAATTTTATTTGGCGTTGCATATTATAGAAGAAAAAAAACAAATGTTGAAAGAGCCATTGCGTTTCGAGATAATTTTGGACCAAAATAGGTTGTTTTTTTTTCGTAAATTGTCGGTTTCTAAGAACAAATATGCAAAAGTTTAAATCGGGTTTGTAGAAATAAGTCTGAGAATTTCAAAGGTAAGTTGGTGGTAAGGAATTGTAGATATAGTTTTTAAAAGGACGCTTTTTAAAAATTATGTTTTCATAACAATAGACAACTACAATAAACATTCTGTTATGTCTGGTCTGTTATCTAATAATAATACAATAATGGTGCTATACAATAATGGGGGTATTATCTGATAATGGGCTGTTATGCAAAGGTGTTAGACAAAGTGTTTTGTTTTATGATGTAAAATGACTTTGCGAAAAAAAGTTCCACAGCTTTTGAGAATACCGATATTTCTTATTTAGGCGATTAATTTTTCTTTAAGGATTTAGTAAATAGCCAATGTATTTTACTTCATTTTTCGTTCAAACTAGATTTATTTTATTAGTTTCATAATATTGTTGATTGACTGCAAAATTTTAGGGAAGGCGCTTTTTTTTTCTCATGTACGCTTAAAACTGTTTACATTACCAGCTCGTATCTCAAGAGCAATGTTTATTTGATTTATTTCAAATTTAACATTTATTTTATCTATTTTAAAATGCCACGTTATTCTCTTGTATACATTGGTATATAAATATTCCTAATTTTGTTTCATATTTTTAATAACAGCGACTCCATAAATTAAACTTTAAAAAAAAAAAAACAGTCCTCCGTAATTTTAATATTCCTGATATAGATATTTGTATTGTACACCTTAATAACTTTTGATCTAATTATACGATTCTCACACGCAAGGACTCAACCATAACATGGCTACAAAGGGAATAGGATAAAAGAGAATCTCTTTAGCCCTGGAACCATAAGGCCGTAGGAAGTGTGGGAAGCGAGAGGATGCGGGAACTTGTTTCCTATTTGATTGCACTCTACAAACGCAAATTGAGGGAGTGAGGAGTTTTTTCCCTCCAGGAGGCAAACATCTCCGGGACGATCCAGAATTTAACATAAAATTTATTTCAGAAATCGAAAAGAAATATTACTTGCAAAGATTATTCCAATAGGAATGTATTATTAAAAGCCAGATTATTATCTACGCCCACTGGTTGGTAATTTTTATAGATTTTTCTATTTTTTCCGATGTATGATAGTGTGATTTATGGAATTTTTACTTTAGTAATCAAAAACTTCTGTAGTTTTATCTCCCCTTCCTTTTTGAAATTTCCGTACAAAATCATCTTGTAAATATAGTTTTAAAATTAATTTTAATCGCTGCTGGTCTCGTTTTTGCAATTATTTTTAATGTGTATATTGTAATTAAAACCCACTCATAATTTTTTTTTTACAATTCTTACAACCGTTTATCATGCTAATATTCTTTTAAAACGAATGTTAATCGCTCATGGTCTTAAATTTTGTAATTATTTTTAATTTACATATTGTAAATAATTCACAAAGATATTTAAATTAATTTAGGACTCATATTTTTACAATTCTAGAAAATATTCTTATAAAAGGAATATTAATCATTCATAGTCAAAATTTCGTAAACCTTGCGTATTATTATTAATTTGTATAATAAAATTGAAACTCACTTATTTTTATTATTTTTTTTTCAATTTTTACCCCCACTTGTCTTTAAAATATTCTTTTAAAACTAATATTAATCCCTAATAGTTTAAGTTTTGTAAAACCTGTGTATAATTTTTAACTTGTATATTATTAAAATTCACTTATTATTTTTTTTATTAATATTATTTTACTACTATTTTTTTTTGCAAACACTTATTTTAATTACTATCTTAAATGAAAAACTCTAAAAATTGGTAATTGTGTTACTTCATATAAAAAATTAATTCAATGTGGCCTCCAAAAGCCCAATTTTCTTCCCGCAACTATATTTAAAAAAAGTTGGTGTCGCCCTAATCGGGGCTGTTGATCAAAAAATTATTATTTCCATTGTTTTCTTTATTGTTTCAATCATTCATTCTTTTCAAAATTCTGCTGCTTTTAAGCGCGTTTTTTCAAAGATAGTTTTGTTAATTTAGAATTTAATATTTTGTATTCTTTTACTAATTGATCAAATAAATTTGGAGTTATTATTTTTTTACAGGATAGCATAGTAGTATTAGCAAAGCTCATTTAATGACTAATACCAAAAAGGCTTCTTGAAATATAAATTTAAAAAAACTTTTATCGCCATATTTTAAAATTTAAGTACTTATTGAGTGTGATTGAATTAACTACAGATGGAAAAAATGTAAAACACCTTATCAAGCAGAAATTAAAATTTTTATTTAAACTAAACTAATTTAAATAATTTTTTGGTTTGCTAAATTTCAGAAATAACCCACCTATTTTTTTTTTCAAACTAGAAGATGATTGCAAAAATAAATGGAGAAATATCAGAGGAAGTTTATAGGAAACACCTCAGCAGCAGTAATGAACCAAGTGCTTCGACAGTTAAGCAAAGAAAGCCATATTATGAACCCCTATCTGGAGTTTGTATTGCCATACATCAAAACAAATGACAAGTAAGTTCAATAAAAAAAAATTCTTAAAAATGGTATCTCAGCAAGTTTTACTATAAAAATATTTTTAATTTGTTTCGATTAGAGACCATTTGACCAAAAAATGATTGATACACTTCAAATTTAATGTATGTTCTTGTTTGCTTGTTTTGTTCGTTTACGTCGCACTAGAGCTGCGCAATGGGCTATTGGCGACGGTCTGGGAAACATCCCTGAGGATGATCCGAAGACATGCCATCACAATTTTGATCCTCCGCAGAGGGGATGGCACCCCCGCTTCGGTAGCCCGACGACCTGCAAGCGAAGTCGAGCACTTAATATATGTTCTAAAATGCAATATAGTAGCGTAATTTTCTTGTCTAATTTAAAAACTTTTTTAATATTTAATAGGTTCCGTTTTAAGTATACTTGTAAATTGTTCATTTCGCTGATAAAAACTATAAATTTGCCAAAAGTAATACAATTGAATACGATACGCGTTTATAATTTAATTAAATTAAATTTTTGGTATCTTTTATTTATTGATAGTTACCAGAAAAGTTCTAACAATAAAAAGATTATTGATGGTAAAGTCTGGTTGGCAATGTTTGCACCTGCGAAACTAATAAGCCCTGCAAATTTTTTCAACAGTCTATGTCTAATGCCTGTAATTTTTTAAATTTGTGAAATCATACGTATGTATTCAAAATTAGTATGTATGTATTTTATTTTATAACCGTCGTTGAACAGCAGACCCAATTTTATGGGTTTACGACTACTAATGTTCAACTCCGTAACCTTGTAATTTTGAACCCAATGCAGAAGACACAGGAACTCCTGGATCAAGTATTGGGAGAAATTTGCCTTTGTGGAGGACTTTTTGATGGAGCTAACTCGCATTTGCGTTACATGGAGAGCAAGACCACGAGAACCTCCCACGGCTAACATAACGACTAGGGGACTCTAACCCATTATCCGTCTACCACTGAGGATATTTAACGTCAGCTCTGTGACCGGTGTAAGCCGGATGCGGAATTCGTATCTACTGGGATTCGAACCCGGTTCGCCTCATTGGAAGGCAAACACTCTATTCCCTGAGCCATCGCGGCTCATGTATGTATGTATGTATGTATGTATGTGTGTGTGTGTGTGTGTGTGTGTGTGTGTGTGTGTGTGTGTGTGTATGTATGTATGTATGTGTGTGTGTGTATGTATGTATGTATGTATGTATGTATGTATGTATGTATGTGTGTGTGTGTGTGTGTGTGTGTGTGTGTGTGTGTGTGTGTGTGTGTGTGTGTGTGTGTGTGTGTGTGTGTGTGTGTGTGTGTGTGTGTGTGTGTGTGTGTGTGTGTGTGTGTGTGTGTGTGTGTGTGTGTGTGTGTGTGTGTGTGTGTGTGTGTGTGTGTGTGTGTGTGTGTGTGTGTGTGTGTGTGTGTGTGTGTGTGTGTGTGTGTGTGTGTGTGTGTGTGTGTGTGTGTGTGTGTGTGTGTGTGTGTGTGTGTGTGTGTGTGTGTGTGTGTGTGTGTGTGTGTGTGTGTGTGTGTGTGTGTGTGTGTGTGTGTGTGTGTGTGTGTGTGTGTGTGTGTGTGTGTGTGTGTGTGTGTGTGTGTGTGTGTGTGTGTGTGTGTGTGTGTGTGTGTGTGTGTGTGTGTGTGTGTGTGTGTGTGTGTGTGTGTGTGTGTGTGTGTGTGTGTGTGTGTGTGTGTGTGTGTGTGTGTGTGTGTGTGTGTGTGTGTGTGTGTGTGTGTGTGTGTGTGTGTGTGTGTGTGTGTGTGTGTGTGTGTGTGTGTGTGTGTGTGTGTGTGTGTGTGTGTGTGTGTGTGTGTGTGTGTGTGTGTGTGTGTGTGTGTGTGTGTGTGTGTGTGTGTGTGTGTGTGTGTGTGTGTGTGTGTGTGTGTGTGTGTGTGTGTGTGTGTGTGTGTGTGTGTGTGTGTGTGTGTGTGTGTGTGTGTGTGTGTGTGTGTGTGTGTGTGTGTGTGTGTGTGTGTGTGTGTGTGTGTGTGTGTGTGTGTGTGTGTGTGTGTGTGTGTGTGTGTGTGTGTGTGTGTGTGTGTGTGTGTGTGTGTGTGTGTGTGTGTGTGTGTGTGTGTGTGTGTGTGTGTGTGTGTGTGTGTGTGTGTGTGTGTGTGTGTGTGTGTGTGTGTGTGTGTGTGTGTGTGTGTGTGTGTGTGTGTGTGTGTGTGTGTGTGTGTGTGTGTGTGTGTGTGTGTGTGTGTGTGTGTGTGTGTGTGTGTGTGTGTGTGTGTGTGTGTGTGTGTGTGTGTGTGTGTGTGTGTGTGTGTGTGTGTGTGTGTGTGTGTGTGTGTGTGTGTGTGTGTGTGTGTGTGTGTGTGTGTGTGTGTGTGTGTGTGTGTGTGTGTGTGTGTGTGTGTGTGTGTGTGTGTGTGTGTGTGTGTGTGTGTGTGTGTGTGTGTGTGTGTGTGTGTGTGTGTGTGTGTGTGTGTGTGTGTGTGTGTGTGTGTGTGTGTGTGTGTGTGTGTGTGTGTGTGTGTGTGTGTGTGTGTGTGTGTGTGTGTGTGTGTGTGTGTGTGTGTGTGTGTGTGTGTGTGTGTGTGTGTGTGTGTGTGTGTGTGTGTGTGTGTGTGTGTGTGTGTGTGTGTGTGTGTGTGTGTGTGTGTGTGTGTGTGTGTGTGTGTGTGTGTGTGTGTGTGTGTGTGTGTGTGTGTGTGTGTGTGTGTGTGTGTGTGTGNATGAATTTGTGCAAATAGGGTCCGTTATTGCAAAAAAAACCTTTTCAAGGAGTTTTTAAATTATAAACACATACAAGATTATGCTCAACATTGTAAAATTATAATTAAAAAAACTGAATTTTCAAAAATAAACAACAATTTCTGTTTCTAAATAAGAGATGCAACATACAAATATTTGGTATTTAGCCTATACTGCTGAACGCAGAATATTAATTTCGGACGAATAATGGAAGAATCGTCTGCCGAACACAAAACTTAATTCTTTTACATCCATCTTTCTTGTTTTCTGCCCTGGAAAGGGTTTATTCGATTAACAAAATAATAATGAAGATAAAAAAATTTGTGAAGGGTCCGATTAAAAGAAAAATAATTTTGTGAAGGGTCCGTTAACGGACCCAAATTTCTTCTAAACAGACCCCTGTGTAGCCTTGTAAGTTTGAACCCAATCCAGAAAATAAGAAAACTCCTGTATCAAGTATTGAGAGAAATTTGCCTTTCGTGGAGGACTTTATGATGGAACTAACCCGTATTTGCGTTGCATGGAGAGACAAACCACGGAAACCTCCCACGGATAGCCTCATGGTAAGGCGACTCTAACCCGTGATCCGCCTACTACTGAGGATATTTAACGTCAGCACTGTGGTCGGTGCAAGCCGGATGCGGAATTCGTATCGACTGGGAATCGAATGCGGTTCACCTCATTGGAAGGCGAACACTCTATCCCCTGAGCCATCACGGCTCTACCCCTAGAAATTGTACAGAAAGGGAGCAATTACTGAATTTTCTCTTGCAAATTTTGAGTGGTTGCAGACATTTAATTAACCACTGAGAGTGTGTCCGCTGTGAAAAATTAAATTAATCCTTTAAAAAAAAGAAGTAAATCCTTTGAAAATTTAATGCAAACTACAGGACAAAGACTATCTAGATTTTTTATCATAAGATGAAGATTATTCAAATTTTGTACCAACGAATTTAATATAGACTACCAGACAACGACTATCTAGATTTCAGATCATCAAACAAAGACTTCTAGATTTTGTAGCATCAGATAAAGACACGTTATAGATTTCCTATAACATGCGCATTGTAGTTGTCTGATTTTGGATAAAAATTATTGCACAAAAAATTCATTCTCCCCCTCCCAAGGAAAAAAAAATAAATAATAAAAAATAAATTTAAAAAAATTACCCGACAAATACTATACAGATTTTATGCCATTCGGCAAAGACTATTATAGAAGTGATATACCATCGAACAAAAATTATCTTTAAGTTCCCGTACCATCGGGGAAAAAGACTGCTGCAGATTTAGTACCATCAGGCAAAGATTATCCAGTATCTAATTCATTTAAAAATTTTGAAAGAGAAATGCCAAGTGTATAAAGATGGGTTATTTTATTTTATAACAGTCTTTGAACAGCCGACCCAATTTTGAGTTTAAAGCTACCAATGTTCAACGCAGTAGCCTTGTCATTTTGAACCCAATCCAGAAGACGAGGGAACTCCAGGATTAAACATCCAGTTATACTTTCTTAAATTTTCGTTGATTTTAACCATTTTTAATTAACTGTTGCAACTACTTTTGGAGCGAAAAGTTATTTTCAAAGAAAGAGCTTAAATCCTTAAAACATTTTACTTAGATTACTAGACAAACACTACTCAGAATTTGCACCGTCGAATGCAGACTATCTGCAAGTTTTGTATTAATGGAAAAATACTATCAATAGATTTTTAATCAAATGATATATACAAGTTATACACCCTCGGGCAAGATTATCCAGATCCTTATTCGTTTGAAAATTTTAGGATGGTTGATGTCCTGGTATAATGAGGAGTTATTAAAATTAATATTTAATCGTCCCAAGGAAAGGGAATACACGCTGAGCTCTATTTTGTAGATTTTAAAGCCACTGTTTTAACTATCGAAAGTAATCCCAGTGCAAAAAGTTATTAACAAATATGGAGTTATTAATAAATATCCTTTAAAGATTTTACATAGATTATATATCTTTATGCTGATTGTATACCTTTAGACGAAGACTAGGCATAGATTTTGCGACAACGGACAAAAACTATATGTTTCGTACTATTAGACACAGACTGCTATATAGATATTGTAGTACCTAAGGTCAGAAAGTAGGTTTTATACTATGGGGCAAAAATTAATCCAGATTCTAATTTATTCAAAAAATTAAGAATGAGAATGAAGCCCAGATATAATGAAGGGCTCATTCTAATTCTTCAAAAATAAATTTCTAAATACGAAATGGAAAAAAAAATGTCTAACTTAAATTTATTATTAAAAAGGCTGATTTCAAAAACTTTAATAAACCTTTCATTGCCTACTTTTAATTGCTTTCTAGAACCATATTACTAATGTAATATCTGAATGATCATGAACCAAAAGCTTTAGTTTCATTTAAATAGCACATGCTTATTCTTTCGTCGTAGTTTATAATTAAACTTTTTTTTTCCTTTTAAAGACTTATTTTACTCTGACGAAAAAGTTTTCCTAATTTAAAACCATCCGTAATCACTATAGTACGTGGTTCATGATCATTTAAAAGAGAAAGAATTTACAGAATTTTTCTCTTTTACAGAATTTAAATGAGAAAGAAGTTAAAATGTATAAATACCGTAATTTTAGATCTGCAATAATGCGCAATACGTAATTCAGTTGAAGAAACTTAAGAAGAAATGAAAATAAATAAGTGTGTTGCATTACCAAAGGAACTTATCAGGCGGAATTACTTGCAAAAGTTCCACACAGGTTAACAAATAATTGTTCCATGATGTATGCATATAAACATTAAATGCAACTTAAATAATAAAACAAGGATCAAATAATTAAAAAGTTTGTCTTTTTCATTATTTTAATATTCCTGATATAGATATCTGTATTGTACACCTTAATAACTTTTGATCTAGTTATACGATTTTCACACGCAAGGACTCGACCACAACATGGCTAATCTGAGCTGTTGATCAAAAAATTTTTATTTCCATTGTTTTCTTTATTGCTTCAATTATTCATTCTTTTGAAAATTCTGCTGCTTTTAAGCGCGTTTCTTTCAAAGACAGTTTTGTCAATTTAGAATTTAATATTTTGTATTCTTTTACTAATTGATCAAATAAATTTGGAGTTATTATTTTCTTATAGGATATCATAATAGTATTAGCAAAGCTCATGTAATGACTAATATCAAAAAGGCTTTTTGAAATATAAATTTAAAAAAACTTTTATCGCCATATTTTAAAATTTAAGTGCTTATTGAGTGTGATTGAATTAACTACAGGTGGAAAAAATGTGAAACACCTTATCAAGCAGAAATTCAAATTTTAATTTAAACTAAACTAATTTAAGTAATTTTTTGGTGTGTTAAATTTCGGAAATAACCCACCTATTTTTCCTTTGAAACTAGAAGATGATTGCAGAAGTAAATGGAGAAATATCAGAGGAAGTTTATAGGAAACAACTCAGTTGCAGCAATAAACCAAGTGGTTCTGCAGCTAAGCAAAGAAATCCATTTTATCTGAGCCCCTATCTGGAGTTTGTATTGCCATACATCAAAACAAATGACAGGTAAGTTCAATAAAAAAAAATTTAAAAAATGGTATCTCACCAAGTCTTACTATAAAAATATTTGTAATTTGTTTCTTTTAGAGACCATTTGACCAAAAAATGATTGATACATTTCAAATTTAATATAGGTTCTAAAATGTAATACAGTAGTGTAATTTTCTTGTCTAATTTAAAAACTTTTTTAATTTTTAAAAGGTTTTAATATTTAATAGGTTCCGTTTTAAGTATACTTGTAAATTGTTCAGTTCACTGATAAAAACTATAAATTTGCCAAAAGTAATACAACTGAATACGATACGCGTTTATAATTTAATTTAATTATATTTTTGGTATCTTTTATTTATTAATAGTTAACAGAAAAGTTCTAACAATAAAAAGATTATTGATGATAAAGTCTGGTTAGCAATGTTTGCTCCTGCAAAACTAATAAGCACTGTAAATTTTTTTCAACAGTCTATGTCTAATGTCTACAATTTTTAAAATTTGTGAAATCATACGTATGTATTAAACGTTAGTAATATGTGTTAATAATATTAAACGTTAGTATGTATGTATGTATGTATTATATTTTATAACCGTCGTTGAACAGCCAACCTAATTTTATAGGTTCACAAATACTAATGTTCAACTCCGTAACCTTGTAATTTTGAACCCTATCCAGAAAACAAGGGAACTCCTGGATCAAGTATTGGGAGAAATTTGCCTTCGTGGAGGACTTTTTGGTGGAGCTAACTCGTATTTGCGTTATATGGGGAACAAGACCACGAGAACCTCCCATGGTTAACCTAACGGCAAGGGGACTCTAACCCACGATCCGTCTACCACTGAGGATATTTTCCGTCAGCAATGTGGTCGGTGCAAGTCGGATGCGGAATTCGTATCGACTGGGATTCAAACCCGGTACGCTTCATTGGAAGGCGAACGCTTTATCTCCTGAGCCATCGCGGCTCATGTATGTATGTATGTATTAAGCGTATGCATTAAACGTAGGTGTATTAAACATTAATATATCATTTTGTATTCAACATTATTTAAACAAATTTAATCAAGCATGCAACTAAATATTTAAAATTTTTAAGTGTTAGTAAAAATATTAAACGGATAAGTTAGGGATAGTTAACTACAGAGTATTTCATCTTCAACAATCTTTGTCTACAAATGGTTACAAAAATTTGTAATGCTATAAATGTTTAATTATTGCTTTTTTTTCTCACTTAAGATTGAAAAGTAATTTAACAACAGCTTCTGTGGCGGTAATGGAGGAAGTGATGGCTCTACCACAGGAAAAAAATGACTGTGGCACTCAGAGATTTGGCACGCATGTGTCATTTAATGACACAGACATGTCTATGACCACCACTACTGAGGAATCAGTCAATATTACAGTTAACCAGCCTCTAAAAAAGGGAAAATAGAGGATAGCATGGAAGATGTAATGAAAAGCTATTTTAAAACAGAAGAAGATACTGATGTGTTTGCCTTTTTTTTTTTAAATGTCTGTTTCTCAATCATTTTAAGCCAGAGCAAAAAGGCGAAGATGTAAACTCGAAATTTTAAATGTAGTTAATAACATTTTTAACGAATGAAAAAATTTTTTTATTATTTTTGTTTGTAAATAAGGTCTGGTCTGGTCTGGTTTGTAAATATGGTAAGGTTTGTTTGTAAATTAATTCTGTAGGTGCTTTATAATATCGGGGGGGAAAAGTTTTCCTAAGTTTTTAACAAAATTCATTATTGGAAGAAAATTATTTTTCTCGAATGTAAATAATTTTATATACAGTTTCAGGATTATATTTCAAAGTTCCCAACCTTAAATATTCCAAATAATTTGTGCAAATGATTTTTAAAGTTACAAATAAGACACAAAACATAATTTTACTGAAATAAACATTTCTTCGACATATTTGGGTTTTTTATCCTTAAAATAAGAGGGTTATCCTCATTTTGATAAATATTGTCCTTGTAGTTTAGGCAAGAATGAAGTCATGCCCTTCATGTTAATTTCATCTTCTTTTTTCACTTCCGTATTTTACTATATTTTCAGAACTAATGAGTTAAATAAAAAATTTAGCACGTAATTGTAAAATTAATTTTTCCTAAGATGATTCAATGTGAGAAATTAGCTTTATATTAATTTATTATATTTCATTATTTCATTTACTAACGGTCAAAAAAAATTCAAATTGTGTGGCTTAAAATTTTTTTAACTGATTTAGTCTATGTAATTTTAAAAAACCAAAGTCAAAATTTGAATATAATCAGTCGAATTGTTAGAAATAAAAATGAATAAATACTTCTTTATGGTGAAATAAACAAGAAAGAAAATTAGTATCCAATTTTTGCCCCTTCGGGCTCAAACTTTAACCGAATGGATGAGTGAATGGGCCTGCATTATAAAACGGGTGTGACGTACGTCTGGGGTAAAAGTCGAATTCTTGGTTATAGATGGCGCCACTGGAACACAAGAACAATCGCAATTCCTTTTGCCTTCATGACCAACGACAACAACAACAACAACTAAACTCTTGGGACTTTGTTTTCCAGACATCGGCTACCTCCATATTTTGAGGGTAGAGAATAAAAATCCGCCGGGGAAAAAAATGATCAGAGAAAGTACGTGTTTGACTGATTTCGTAAGTTAAAATATCTTCTACTCTAATTTAACGTAAGGTCTTCAAACCGTAAGGATTGAATCCTAGTGCGTTAAAATTTGATCACAAAAAAAATTAAAACCAATTAAGGCATCACTCCCTGCCTTTATCACTGTTACTGAATTTGCATACTTTTCATGTATGTGTGACCTTCAAGTCACGGGCTGTTTCTTAATATTTTCCGACAATCTCAACGAAATCTGAAATGCAACTCTTTTAAAATGTCTTGTCATCAGTTTCGATAAAGAAAGAAAAAATATTACGATATAAGAGGAAGACCGTGATTTTTCTCGAATAAACAAATCGGTTCGTTGTAAGACACATGAAATGATTGCTTATCTTTAAAATCATCAAGGGTCATTTGTGTCTCGAGGGCGTGGAAAAGCGAGATATATTTCTCTCGCACGTCATTGTTTTTAAGAACCAATGCGCTTTTAAAAATAAGTATGTACCTTTACTTAACTGGTTTTTGTAATTATTAAATAATTATCATAAAACTGCTAACAATTTTTAGCCAGATTCGTTGACCATTCGTAAGATTCATGATCAAACCTATCAAGATAACTACATTAAGTTTACCACTGACCAAGTTGATCTCTATAATTAAGTATGGATCAATTTTCGAAAAATAAACTCTTTGTAACTTGATCACCTATTTATAGCGTACATTAACCATTAAATTACACAGAATTCATCTGGGTGTGAAAAAAACACGACCTTAAATCTTTCTTAACTGACACACACACAAAAAAATTAAATTTGATGTTTTGTACACCGCCTTTTCTAAAATTGTAATGAAAAATGGCCAGAATGTTACAACACCTTTTTAATTGAATTATTATTATCGGAATTTCAATGCGCATATTTTTTACGTAATAACGAAACATCCTGTATACTTATTGGTGTAAAATGACTTACAGTTCAATGATCTTTATTTCGTGAAGGAGAATTGGCTTATAACCCCTAACAAATTTCGATTCAATATTCTACAGCAGTCTTTCTTAACCTTTTTGGTATAATGGACCCCTTTTAAAAATTTTTAAGAAGTCACGGACCACCCCCTGTGAAAAAAATTATAACAAAAAACATCAATTATTAAAAAACATTTAATTTTATTATTTTAATAGTATACAAAATTTTTAAAATTTAAATTTTTAATGTGAAGGTTGCTGCTGCTTTTCCTTAATTAATAAATTGGATTGGGGGATGGTATTCGACAAAGCAACGCGCATATCATGTTCAACATTCAATCGATTTTGATATTTTGATTTTATTGTCACAAGTGTGGAAAATCCCTCTTCGCAAAGATTCACTGTAGCAAATGGAATTATAGCTGCCATAGCTCACTTCACAAGCAATGGGTAGGCTTCCAAACATTTTAAAAATTAGGAGCAGTCAGCGGACCTCCAAAATATGACTCATGGACCCCTTAGGGGTCCATAAACCACAGGTTAAGAAACCCTGTTCTACAGTGATCTAGTTTACATTTTACTCTAATTAAGCTTTCTTCTCTTTCAGGAATAAATTTTCATGAGGCTAAAAAATTTCTAAAATGTCCTTACTCATTTACATTAATAATTCCCCTATCCCCTTGAAGTTAGAAAGTTAAAATTTGGACCATGTGTTTTTTATGAGATAAATATAAAATGTAAAAACTATTTCCTTTTACCAATTTGTAATTATCGAGGTATTTTGACGGTAATTTGCTTGACGTAGCATAGCCGATTCCGTCTCTTGTACTATTAAACCGTGAATTCGTGCAGGTGATGGGAAATATGGTTAGTTCATATAGGCCAGTGTTTCCCAAACTTATGACTTTTGTGTACCCTTTCAAAATTTTTCGTAACGCTGTGTACCACTAATAAAAAAATTAACGTATTTTTTGACAAATATGTTTATTTAGAGTAGAGAATAAAGTTAAAAATCACAACTGACTGTTGACACCACTAAATATTAACTGTTAACTCTGCANGGTATTTTGACGGTAATTTGCTTGACGTAGCATAGCCGATTCCGTCTCTTGTACTATTAAACCGTGAATTCGTGCAGGTGATGGGAAATGTGGTTAGTTCATTAAGGCGGATTAGCTGGTCGGCTATTTTACTTATATTAGATTCGGTATCAGTTCTCTCTTTGACTCCGCGACTCACGGAAATAAAATTGTTTTTCTTTTTTATTATTGGTTAAAGCACTTAAAAATTTCTAGTATGTGAGGATTTATAGTAATTTTTAAGAACCATTTAATTTGTATCTTGATTGTGAGTTCCGCAAGAAAAGTAAAAAAATTAAGTTTGTCCAAGAATTTATAATATGACTTTACTGCATATACGACGCCCGGTGAATGAGTGGTAACCCTTCGCGATGTCATGCCACAGGTCCTTGGTTCGATACTCCGACCGAGCAAGGTTGACTCAGCCTTTCATCCCTTCAGTGGATCGACAAAATGAGTACCAAGCATACTTGGGGGCTAAACACTGGGGGTTCCCCGTAAATCTGACTACCCAACCAAAACATCTGCTCTTGCACCCCAGAGCCCAAAGGTCAAGAAAACTGAAATGGGCACAGTAGGCATTGGCCCTCAATGGGCTGTTGAGTCACTGAGTTTAGTTTAGTATACACACATTAATTATATAATCTGTTCATAATAATATTAAAATCAATGCATGCGTTTGCTTATTACGCGATCCTAAAAATCATTGAAAAAAACACGCTTTTGTTTTAGAGCAAAACTGCCGTAATAGCCAATAAATTTCACTTTTTTTAGTGAATGGTTCTTAAGGGAAAGGTTCAAGTTTTAATTTGTGCTAATATTAAATCATCGTAATCATTCTTATCAAAGTTTAAAGGAATAATGATCACATTTATCAAAAATATGGATAACAAACTATAAGTTTTAATCAGTAATACATATGAAACTTAACAACAATATTTTTATTTCCTACAACTAGTTTATAATGTTTAGTTCTAATTGTAATCATAGTTGGTACATACGATTTGATTATCTACTCCCGATTTGCAATAATTTACAACCTAAATATGATATGTATGGCACCATTTTAAGAAATGACACTCTAATTCCGGCAACAACAACAAAAAATCTAGGTTACGTTTGGAAAATTTGTGAAATTAATTTTTAAATAGTCCCCTGTAACGTTAAGACGCAATGCATTGGGGGCATCGACTTTCCATGCTGCCAAATGAAGTTGTCGGGCCACCAAATGGGGACACAGGTAAATCTTCTTCCAGTTCTTGTAGCCAATTCTTGTAGTCTTGCACCGTGGATGATGATTCAAAGCAGCAACTAGTATGCCAAAATAGCCCCCAAACATTCTCTATTGAATTCAGGTCTGGCCAATCCATTCGGCTAATATCTTCACATTCCAGAAAATTCTGGCATGATGCTCGATCCATTAAAATGGCAACAGAACCAACTAACTCCATACAAAAGGAAACGTAGGACTCCGAGAATATATCTCTATACTCATACTCGTAACAGCACACGTTTCAAAGACACGGGGAACAATATGCTTTCATTTCCATGATGCTCGATTTCTCAGACATTGGATCATAAGTAAAGACTCCAAAAGAAGGGTAGTTGTTAGTTTTCGTACAACGGTTTTCTTTTAATAATCAGTTATGTTTTATTTCGCTACATTTTGGACCACCTAAGAATTGTGGTTTTGAATACACTATTACACCTAAAAGTTGAGGAACAAACACATTTTCCGAGATAGCTCCAGAAATTTCATGAGTAATTTTACTTGAAAATGCACCAAACTATGGCAAGAACGATGATAGCTAAAAGCGCGAATTTAAGGTCTAATTGTAATAGCACGAACTCTAGGCCATGAGATAGTCCAAAAATGATGCAGCGAAATAATGTAGTGGGATTTAAAATGGGACAGAAAAAATATAAAAGCAAAAAAATTTCTTTCGAAAGATGTAATACTTGAAATCGTTTTTTCATCCAAAAATTGTTCATTTCAGAAAAACAAAGAACTTCGTTAAATTAATAAATCCAAACGTTTGGTCATAGTAACGGAGCCAAACGGTGACTTCAGTATTGAAATAAAAATAAATGTTTTAAAGTTTTTGTAACTAAAAACAATTTTTAAAAAAATTAAACTTTGAAGCTTGGAACTGAAATAATAGTTTTTAAATAATTAGTTCAAAATTCTTATTGTCTATATTTAAAATCAAAACAATGCTGGTAACCGAACCCATATATTTTTTTTATCACTGACCAGTAAAATTAGACTTCTTCATCGGAAAAATTGATACTTAGGTTTTTTAATTTTTTTTCCTCGAAAAAAGCTTTGCTATGATTCCTTTTCCTTTTTAAGGGAGTATATTTGATGAAGTGATTTGTTATTTTAGCACGCGAATGAAGATTGCATTTTTTCCCGCAGAATTGAATGAAACCAAACAAAAATCAGAAAGACTGACATTTTAAAAGTTGAAATGTTTTTTTTCTTCATGAAAAGTACTATTTTTGAATAGCACTTATTAGGAAGAAAACCCTTATAACTACAAAACTATTTACCCTGCCCACTTAAATTTTATCTCATTCAGTACAACGTAAAAAATTTTATCGAAACTTACACTTTCATGAACATGTAACATCTTACATATTCATATAGCCCTAAAATAACAAGTGAAACGTGGACATATGTCAAAAACAGTTCTTTTTGTACTTAAAAATACTAAGAGCATTTAAACTATTCTCATTCGAAGTAACGGAGAGATGAATTTAGGAGACAATGTCTCCCTTGTAATGGGCACAAGTACAAATGTGTATTTTTAGTACGCAAGACACTTATTAGTTAAAAACTTTAAGTCTAAGTGTCCCGAGATTAGTCTCATTCAATACAGCGTGAAAAATATGCATCCGTCTAGAAGAAGTTCAATTCTTCCCCCTCCAAAAAAGAGGGGGAGCATACAGAGGAGAATATCATTTATAATAACATAACAAAATTTTGCAGTCAAAAAATATCTTGGGTATTAATTTTTCTGACAAAAATGCGGATTTTGGTATAAATATCATCCTTTAATAAAAACTTACCTAGGGACGCAAGAAGGAATCCCTGAAGGACAGCGAAGTTGCCACCAAAATGTTCTAAGTGGATGAGGCAATTGATCATTGATAGACGCGCTGTTAAATCTAGAAGCATCTTATCAACGTAAATATGATAATATCAGACGATAGATTCTTATCGATTATGAAACCATAAGCATAAATACTTCTTAAAAGAAGGAAAAAAACACTATTTAAGTAGCCTGGGTCATATTTCTTTAAATATAACTTTTTCATAAAACGTTAACATTTCAGGCACGTGTTTTAAGATAAAAAGTTTTTTTCATTTGATCTGTCCAGAAAGAAAATTCGTTTATCCAAAAATAATTACGAAGAGAATTTTTTGCTACAATTTTACTTTGAAACTAGCTGAATGCCCGTTTTTCCTGCAAAACGTTTTAAAAAAATTGCAATGAATTAATGAATTGATATTAATTTACGCATCCATGTAGTAAGCATGAAGGTATGTACCAATGCAACAATTTTTTTTAATTGTTATGGTCTGCTGCCTTTCCTGGATACTTTACATTATCAGATCAATAAAAATTTTGTGGGAGAATTTGGACAAAACCGGTTCCTTATACTTTCTTCCCTTTCTACTTTTTTTTCCTCCTCCTGCTATGCGCAGGCGCATACTTTACAAAAATGGATTCAATTTTTATTTGAATGATAAATTAGATTTTTAGTTCCGAGAACAAATGAAAAATAATATTTCATGCAAAAAAAACTATATTTTAATTGGTAAATTAATTATTTTTTAGGAGCATGCTTGCACCCGGTTTTATGAATAAAACCGGGTATGTATTGAAACTATTAAAATCCTACTGAGATAATCCTTTACAGCGTAGGGTTATTAATTTAAGAAGGGTTTTCAACACTGATAAATAGACAGGGAGTCAAAGAAACACAAGAGTAATTTTGCATTTGTAACCGGGCATCTACAATGGGTGCTTGAAAAACCACACAAATTATGTTTTACTTTTAAATGCTTCAATTTTTTTATTTTAAACTATTTCTAAAAAATTTTTTTGCGTGTCATATTCTCCATTCTGAGACGTTATATTTTTAAATCTAATACTATCATTAACTAGTTACAGATTACTAATTCGAAAAATTATTTCAAATTAATTATTTAATCGAAAACTAAAAGTGAACAGATAATTCATTCACTGTACGAACACTTTTGCTCTTGCCCAATATTTAATGCAAAAAAATTCAATAAAAAGCAGGCTTTACTTTTTTTTTATTTAAAAATTTTAATATTGTGTTGTGCTAAAAAAATATTTTTCTTTGGAAAAATATGAATTAAGTTATTGAAAAAACAAAACAATAATTGAATTACAAGCAGTTATGGCATCGTTTATGAAAACTATCTGGGACACGCTTCTTAAAATATTTAAAAAAATAATAATAATTATCTAATAAAAGATTATATAAACTATTAATAGCAGAATATTTGAAACAGTTCGATGGATTAATGGTTATTGACCAAATATTGAAGATACCAGACGTTGAATTTTCCTGAAATAAATCAATTCGAAACTAAATCGATGGAATTAAAATTAAAACATTTTCGTTGAGTTATCTTTAACTATTCACATGTCTGTAATTGTTTCACGTGACTTCTGATTAATGGCAGCAGTTACTCGAGCTAAAAAGTCTTTGTCTAACCCCAACTCTTTCCCATTCAATATCATTCGGCTTTGTTGGTGGCAGAGGCCTTTTTGTCTCACGTGCTTGGGCACATTGTCTGAAGGGGCTCTAAATGTATGTTATTAATATTTATTTGTTGCCGTATTTTCAATATTTGATATAAGTACCTTTATTTAAAAAATTCTTAATTACTTTAATGGGAAAAAATAAGCTAGTTTCTATGCTTATAATTATCGCATTCTACTTATATTACGCTAAAAGTAGAATAATATAAGTTAAATTTGATATTTTCACTCATTCACAGAAAATACCATAAAAGATTAGTAGTTTAGAATATATTCAAAATCTGTACAAGGAATAGTAGTTTAGAATTTCTTTTCTTCACTGTTTTGATAGCTCGAATGAAATAATTAAATCATAATCACCGGAAATAATTTATGCATTTATAACATATAAATAAAATGAAATAACCATTTTTAATAAGAACTCTATTAAATAATAACTATTTTAAATTAAAAAAATAACTATTTTTAACAATAATTATTAAATAATAACTATTTTCAATGAAATTTATTAAATAATAACTATTTTAAATTAAAAAATAACTATTCTTAACAATAACTATTAAATAATAACTATTTTCAATGAAATTACAACTGTTATTAATTATTTTCCGTGAAAAATAAATATTTTCTGTAAAATAATAATATTTAAATAACAAAACTAATTTTAAAATAGTAAAATGAGCCAAGCTTATGATTCGCGCAGTTTTCGTTGGCTCCCCCCCCCTTCCCCAGTCAAAGAAAAGTTGGCATGCCACTGGAGATAGCCATAAACCTATAGGCCAACTTAAAAGTAGATTAGGAATAGGGGAGCTATGCATTCAAGCTTATGTAAGAGATCTACTTTCTCTTGTCCTCCAAAAAGCTTGCAAACAAAGAAAATCACTGAGAGGGCTCTATGATTTGTTAGAGACTAAATTACCCGTGTTGGAGATCTTAAACGTTACTAGAGATAAGTAATGCATCCACGTTGTTTCCCATTATAATGAGAAAAAAGAATCTATGAACGCTCCATGTGCTCAATGTGAATTTTTTATTATAAAATATTTTATGTTGTATCCAGTTTTATTTCGAACAATATTTAGAATTAAAAATCAGGAATTTTTGTATGCTTCTGATTTGTAATTTAATTTTTAAACACATTAATTCTCAAAGTATGATTACATTAAGTTAATTATACTCACTAATTGTATTGAAATTAGTCTAGATAATTGGCCAAATATGATTTTTTTTATCAGTTAATGTAATTATTCATTAAATTAAATAGTCAATAAATAAACATATAGTCATTAATCATATAGTAAATATCATCATACAGGCGTTTTTTTACTGATTTAACTTAAACCTTAAATAATTTTTTTTATGTTCATATTATATTATCTAAAATAGAATTCAAGACTTTAAAAAAATGTAAAAGCCAATTGCATCACGCTTATGCTTTGAAAGGCCATTTTAATTTCAAAAATCTAATAATTGAGACGATTTTTTTCCTCCATTTGCTGTGCAGTTAGGAGGCTGAAAAATTTTATAAATCATCTTAAACGTTCTATTTACTTAAAGTTTCGTATTAAAAAAAATCCCAGCGCATTTGTTTAGGTATGACTGAAGAGTCTTTTTAAAAAAAATTTTAAGTGAAGACGTGTAACAAACATGTCCTTTGTATACCGTTCATATAAAACTCTGCAATTTAGTATTTCGCATTTCTATGCCCTTAAAGTTGCAAAATCGATGTAAGAGTGAAAAAACCAAATTAAAAAATTTTAATTTGGTTCATACAGTCTTACATTTATTGAGGACATAAAAATGCGAAATACTAAATTACAGAACTCATGTTCGAAGGATATACAAAGAGCAAGTTCGTTACACGTCTTCCGGAAAATCAGGAATAATTCCTCGGGCTGTCTATGAGACTTCCATCATCCCCGGATAGGCTATGGATCTCATCCACGTAAAAGTTATAGTGTAAAATATATCTAATGGACAACTTTTAGACTTCGACTGGATCTTCCCTGGATCAAATGTGGATGTCTTGTGAACGTCTACCTGGCGACCTCATGAACCTTCGTGGATGTTTGCGAGGACGTACAGTGGGTATACAATGGATGATTTTATGCTCTATGGATGCTGCTTTGATGTCACTTAAGGTCTGGTATCTTAGGACTAGCGCCTTATCTGGGCGTCAGCGTAAAGTTGACGTAGAGCTGACGCCAAAAAAATACTTTTTTGTTAGCTCAGCGTGAGCAGTCAGTCCAACGCACACATTATCTCTCATTGCGCATGCGTTAATAACGTAAACAAATATTTATTTTGAATTTGTATTGATTTTGTTATTGTCGACCAGTGTTTTAGAGAACAAATNTGTGCACGATTACGACGAATTGAACTACGATGAACTATAATAATAATAACATTTATTTACATAACAGAGGTAAGTTCACACAAGCTGCGGAAGACCGCAGGCAATCCTTTTACATGACAATCACGACTACAACTACTGTGTTACAACATACTTAGGGGAGGCAGCCGGTAGCTGCTTACTTCGCTCCTTTAACATTGGAATGTGCGCCAAAGCGCCTTGTGCAAATTAATTCGGCACAGTGTCCTTTGTACACCGTTCATATGAAATTCTGTAATTTAGTATTTCGCATTTTTATGCCCTTAAAGTTGTAAAATCGATGTAAGAGTGAAAAAACAAAATTAAAAAACTTTAATTTGGTTTAGACACTCTTACATTTATTGAGGACATAAAAATGCGAAATACTAAATTACAGAACTCTTGTTTGAAGGATATACAAAGAGCATGTTCGTTACACGTCTTCCGGAAAATCAGGAATAATTCCTGGGACTGTCTATGAGATTTCCATCATCCCCGGATAGGTTATAGATCCTTATCTCATCCACGTAAAAGCTATGGTGTAAAAGATATGTAATGGACGACTTTTAGACTTCTACTGGATCTTCCCTGGATCAAACGTGGGTGTCTTGTGGACGTCTACCTGGCGACGACATGGACCTTTGTGGATGCTTGCGAGGACGTATAGTGGGTATACAATGGATGGTTTTGTGCTATATGGATACTGCTTTGGTGTCAATTAGGGTTAATTCAATTAGTTTGTCTAATTTTTTTGGTATTTTTAGCTCAGCATAAGCATTTATCATTTTCTTCCTGTCAACTTTATCCTAGATAGCAAAAATAAAAAATAAGGTTTATTTTCACTCAACAAAAACCTTTTAATGTAAACCTAGAAAGGTTTGTAATACAGTTTACGTGTAAACCTTCTAACCTTAAAACGAGATATGTGACTATCTGCTCTATTCTACGCACATTATCCTAATCCAAAACCTTGGAAAACCACCTTCTATATAAAAACCTTAAATCGAGGTTGACTTAGGGTTTTCAAGCGTGAAAAAAGGTGATAATAATCTTTAATCTAGGTAATTATAAGGTTTCGTTTTGCAAAATCTTGCATTCTCAGCTAAAATCCACCTTGTCATGAAATTTTAACGGGCATTGCTACTTGATCCTATCGCTAGTGTGACATCAGCTAAAACGTCATTATGGACCTAAAAAGTGACAATACTTTTTAAAAAAGCTTTAAAAAATAATTTTTACTCCTTTTAGGATGAAAGGTTTGAAACTGCAATATTTTTGCTTCATTGGAAAAAGGTTTTTAGTACAAACATTCCGTCGGCGTTCGAAGGCTGCGAGTTTAGACGTCCAGGAGAAATGTTGGAGGGGCGAGACATGGAACCGGTCTTCTTCTACGGCGTATCCGAGCGTTGCGAATTGTGATCGCGAAATACAAATTTTAAATAACAAGCAAATTCGAGAAGTAAAGAGAAAGAAATAGCCATGTTTTGCTATGTCGTCATGGAAAGTCAAAAGTTTTCCGGTGGGGTTTATTTGTTTTTTGTAGGGTAGATTCTGACAAACTAGTTTTTCGATGTAGAGTCGATTGAAAAACGGCTCCTATTGTCATCAGCTCACGCATGCGCACTGTAAGGGGTTTGGTGATGAAAGTTTGGCTTCAAAAATTGGAGTTGGAATCTTGGAAAGCCATGTGAGTTGAAGTTGAAGGTTTTGATTTTGTTGACCTAAGGAAATGAGCTTGTAACCTTTAAGCTATTTTTAATCAAATATTCTCGTACCCTTTCAATTATTTTTTACAGCCTCAATACAGCACTTGCAAAAATCGTAAACAAATCTTCGCGCTCAAGGATATTTTCATAAGTTACTTGTTCAAAAGTTGCCATAAGATTTTATCCTCGCTTAAGACTAAAAAAATTCAAATAACGAGAAAAAATTCTATAAGGTTCTTCTATAAGGAAAGAGGAAGAAATATTTGCCGAAATATAGTATAACGACAATACATACACACGATTATTTCAGTTGATTTCACAAATATTTCGGTTGAAATTAATTTTCAAACAGAAACTATTCCTGTAAATTAAAAGAAAATTTGGAGTAATAAAATATTTATATCTTCAGAATAATCAATTTCTTTCGAATACCTTAAATTACATTGAACTTTTTGTATTACGGAATTGTTATTTTTTATTTTTACTAACAATATATAAATACATTGTCACGCGAAAATGGATAGAAATTTAATAAGAAACAATATTGAAAGGAAACACCTTATTTTGTTTAATACATTGTCACCAAAATATCGACATATATTGGAAAAGAAGCAAAATCAAAAAAGATTCTTCATTTTGCTTAATGAAATGATTTTAAAAATTTTATTCGATTTCAGCGGTTTTTATTCAATTTTAATTTTTATTCCATTAAGTTTCAAGGAAAATAAATAACAATGCAAAGGTGTTGCCCTTCTAAATGTTCAATATTTAGATTATGATACTAAAAAAGTAACGTTTGTGAAAACCTTTGGTAGTGTGACATAAAATTTTTCTACAATTTATTTTCATAAAATGTAAGTAGCAGTATTCAAAAGAAATTCTTCATTTTATTTAATACATTGTCACACGAAAATGGATAGAAATTTAATAAGAAACAATATTTAAAGGAAACTTCTTATTTTGTTTAATACATTGTCACCAAAATATCGACATATATTTGAAAAGAAGCAAAATCAAAAGAGATTCTTCATTTTGTTTAATGCATTGTCTCTCAAACTATTTAAAACAATTATTGCTAAATAAAAGCTTATCCTCTAGAGCAATGTTCCCCAACCCCCGGTCCGCGGACCAGTACCGGTCCGTGGATGAAATGGTACCGGGCCACCCATTTCATTGAAACTGAATTTGAACCCCAAATTAAAAACATCTTTGTTCCATTACAATTTTATTTATTTAAAAAAAGGGGGCCCCGAAGGTAGTGACATAAATTTTTGTAATGTTTGTAATGCATCATTGTCTCCGATTACCCCCAGATGGAACCGTCTCATTGCAAAGAAACAAGGTCAGGATTCTAATTGATTTAACATTCTAGTAAGTTAAAATGCTAAATCACTTTATATTAATTTCTTGGTGTAACTGTATTTTGTTTTGAAGGCATGTTTAAATACAATTAAATTAAAATTAAGAAATCAAAATGATCTAAAATGTAAACAATCAACATCCCCCCCCCCTAGTGGGGCGCGGTAAAATTATCAAACGTTGACAGGTCCGCGGTGATAAAAAGGTTGTGGAACACTGCTCTAGAGTATAGGTTAAATAATAACAAGAGAAACTACATGCATTATTACATCAAAACATTATTACATTTGTTACATCAAAAACAAAATATTAAACATTTCTGGAACATTTACTAAATTCTTAAAAGAATTGAACGAAGTTTTCTTTTCTTTTAATTTAAAAAAAAAACTAACTTTTTTTCAATTTCTTTATAATTGAAAATATGAAATATAACAAAAGTGTATCATCATTAGCTAGATGTATTAAGATTTTAGCAAAATTTTAATTCTTGATATTCCATGGCTAAATTTATACAAATGTTTTCTTACTCAGATCGATTAATTCCATATTTTGTGGATATCCTGTTCTCCCACGTCATTTTAGACATTATTTATTTAATTCTTATACTGTTAAAACACTGAAAAAATACATAAATAAAGAAATTATTCTTTATTTAACTCGCAATAAATATTTATATGAATGATACTTCAGTTGTTCAAAAATGATGACACACTTTGCAGAATGACTTTGAGAAAAGATTAAAAAGCGTTTCCTGGTAATGTGTCCTTAGGTGGATATTTTATTTCAACTTTAAGAAGTGTTTTCCTAAGATGTAACAACACTAGTACTCATTACTTTCACAGAAATAATACTGTTTTATGTTATAAACAGCATATAAACTAGGAAATCTCAAATTTTTCTGGATAAATCTACCCTTTTGATTCATAAAGAATCAATTTTTATGCCCAAAACAAACCTGTAAATTAACATATTATTTGATTCGCCAAATAAAAAATAAAAATTCACTTGTTCATTTTATTCAATAGCATAGATTTCAGGCAACAAATTTTGGTGCAAGTGTAAAATCATGTCGACCAGGAAAGTTGGCTCAAATTCCATCGAGGTGAAATCAAATCGTTTCATATTGTAACCAGGGCTTATTTAATGAAAAATTTTAAAAAAAGTAAATTTTTTTGGGGAAAAAATTTTTGAGATTAATATTTTAGAACATGTAATTAAAAAAAAATTTCACTTAAAAATTTTTTCACTTCACTTTAAATGTATATAATTTTAGTAACAAAAAAGAGACTATTTTAGTGAGAAACCTTAGACGATATTTATCATTGTTGGTAAAAAATCGAGTTGATAGGCACAATTTTTAAATTTTGCAAAATAGATGACGGAATTTTACGCGAGGATTTAAGTTTTGTGTGGAAGAATACAATTTTAAAAACGATATGAAAAAAATTTTGGAATTCAAACTGCCCAAAAAATAAATTTTAAAATTATTCACAAAATAATAATGAGACATTTTTTACTGAAATGATTTTACCTTACCGCACGGAGAAAAAAATTCTGGTAAAATTATCGTACTAACTCGCAAAAACTTATCATGTGAAGAAAAAAAAAAGAAAAAAAGAACAACAACATATTTTTGGTTAATAAATAGAAAATACAAAACCGAGAAGTAAATTAAACTAAATAAATGGTTCGTATGCCATGCTCAAAGATATCATGAAAGAATTTTTAAATTTTGCCTCAGTTAAGAAATTTTTTCATATATTAAAAAATCTAAAATCATATTTATACTGTCAATTTTGCTAAAATCATTAACTAAGTCCTTCGGTAACACTTACTGGTGTACATACTGGTGTTCCCCTAAAGCCAGAAACACGGTAAATTTTAACATATTCTGGTAATTGTAAGCATACTTTTGTTCTCTGTGTGAAAGTAAGAATATTTTTTATTGAAATTTATTTCTTATGAATACATTAAAATAGCTTCGTGATATTAATCAACATTTTCGTTGTGTCAAACGATCCAAAATAATACTTAAAAACTTTTCTCGATCTTCTATATGAATGTTGTGAGAAACTCCTTCAAATTTTATGAGTTCAGCACTCGGAAAATGTTTTTTGATATTCTCTTCATCAGCTTCACTAAATAAGAATACAATAAGGTACTTATTTAGACAAAAAAAAATTTACAAATTTTCAATATAACAATTTGTTTTTCAAATTAAATATAAAATAACAAAAAGTAGTTTTTTTTCTTTTTTTTTCAAAGTCATTGTGATGCCACAATTGGCATACACATATTTATTTTCTATCTTTTAAAATATCTTTGATTTCTTAAGCTGATTTTTTTTATTAATAGAATTATATTTAAAATAAAGCACAAACTTAATCTTTTTAAAACGAACATAAAATATTTATTTCTTCTCTTCCAGATTAATGTAACGGATACTTTCTTTTTATTTCATTACTAATGCAGACTTATTAATTCACTGTCGCCTCTAATCGAAAACAAAAATCTATTTATAACTTTTTATTCTAATTTCTAACCGCAAAAATGTTTCAGTTGCATGGTTGTAATAATTCTCATAAATTTGTTGGCGACTCGTGATCGCCAAGGTATTATTTTAAACCCAATATTGATATGCTGGTTGGCTTTGTTTTGGCTATGTTATATTTTAATAAATCGCCAATTTTGGATCTCCTACCCATGCTTCTGTGTCCGTTGGGAACAAATTACATGTACTTTTTAATTTGGCTTTTGACTAGGCAGGTTGTGGGGGATTCGTCTCCCATGGCCTGACCTATTTTAAT
Source organism: Parasteatoda tepidariorum (assembly GCF_043381705.1). Classification (NCBI taxonomy): domain Eukaryota; kingdom Metazoa; phylum Arthropoda; class Arachnida; order Araneae; family Theridiidae; genus Parasteatoda; species Parasteatoda tepidariorum. The sequence continues at coordinate 16,180,614 of NC_092205.1, forward strand.
ATTATTATGCAAAATTGATTCAACTGAAATTCTTATGAATGATTTTTATATTTTGTAACTCGAGCTCTGCAAATAATAAAATAAAAGCTTTTTTTTATTAATTCTGATCCAGCTCAACTATTATTTTCATCACCCTTCTGTTTTCATGTATTATTCAACTGGCCCACTATACCAATACAACCTCCATCCACACTGGAAATAATATCATCTCAACATAAAATGGCACCCTGATAATTCCTTCTCCATAGTCATGTAGATGTAAAACCTGCTTATTGTCCTTACGGAAAACGATTGCGTTAAATACAGTATAGACTTTCAAAGTTAATATTTAAGCAAAAGAGAAATTGCTTCTGATATATAATGAATTACTAGGTAGGAAGTTGGGATTAAAAACATCAAATCTTATTTTATTTTCGGACGAGACTTGCAGGCGTTTCCCATAGTAACCTTTCAATTTCTCTCTTTTTCCTCTAGCCACCAGAAGGATTTTAATGTTTCCTCTTTCTTCTCTTTAATAACTATTTTTTAAACAATTAATAAATCAGCATCGGCAGGGATGGGTGGACCATAGCCCGGTTATACACTTTCTCGGTATTCCCTGACCATATTCTCCCTGACCATATTTTTTTAATTATGGAGCGAATTTTTTGCTTGGCCGGTATGGTATTGATGTCAGTAGTAAGCGCCCCTCTTCGTGCGGCGGAAGTGACGTCATCATGGAAAGTCAATTGACTTTCCATGATGGCGTCACTTCCGCCGCACGAAGAGGGGCGCCTACTACTGATGCCATATACTGATTTTTTTTAAATTTCAAATAAAGAGTCATCGCGAACTAATGTAATGTAAATATTTATTTCTAATCCACGAGCGATTGCTCCATAGCATATTTTTAAAATTAATCAGTGAACATTATTAATGATGATCCAAAAAGCCAATGAGAGAAGAATGGGTGTTTCATAAAAATGTTTTACGGTTTAAAGAAAATTTTATAGCATGATTGTCAAAGTAGTAACATAAAAAATTAAATAAAATAAATCACTATTTTTTCTCTGTAATTTATGTAAGTCAAAACATACTATCATATCCAAAATGAGTATGGTTTGTGTTACGCATACTAAAGCACAAAATAGCAATTTTAATATAGCACAGCACAGACAAAATACAGAACTTTTTTTGTGCTTTATTCACTTCGATTTTCGCTTTATTCATGCAATCATAATTTTTCAATGCTTTTTTGTAATTGTATAAAATGCCTACATAATAAATGCATTGCTGGTCACGTTAACGGTAGGGAACACGTTAATAACTTCTGAACAAATTCCCAATTACCAAATTATTTAGCTTTTAATTTCCGAAAGGGTGTTCACAACTTGTAAATTTTTAGAATTGAAAGAATATTTCGAAGAAGGAGAAACAAGCATGTTTCATGGATTTTCTAAGTCATTTTAAATTGGTTTTTACTAATTTTTGTCACGTATGTTTTGTCGCCAAATGTTTTGCCTCCATGTTTGTACGTTAAACGTATCCATATTATTTTTTTGTTTCGAATGAGCTACAAAATCGGTCTTGCCGATGAGCAGACCTAGTGCGTTCTCCAGAGGTGGTATCCACTCTTTCAGGACCACCACAATGGATGAGATACCGTTGGTCATGTTGATTTGAACGTCTAGTTTCTGCCACACTAGATGGCAGCACCGAGACTCTATTTGGATGCTAAAGTGCACTAGGAATTTAATTTTGCCGGAAGTGCCAAGAGCCAATAAGATATCCATATTATATTTTGAAATATAACGTTTATGAATTTCTTTCGATTGCAAAACAGCGATGCTGACTTGGAATACATACCAAAACCAACTACTGAATGTTACCGCTGTAAAGTGTTCAGAGTTATTATTTACAGTTATTTTATTGTACCTAGACACCGTTTTGATCCATACAATATTCCTGTAAATGTTACTTGTATGCGTCAGGATTTATTTTCCACACTGACGCAAGCAAAAACAAAACAATGAACAGTCAAAGTAAACACAATGTACTTACACGTTCATGAAAGAACGATTCCCATACAAGAAATAAGCCGGTCCAGAAAACACACCGCTGGGATCCGGCATTAGTGTATCGTAGTTTTTAAGTGCTTTAAGAATTACATCTTTGTTGAAACTGACATCGTAACTTCCATCTGGTTTACGCTTAAGAACATAATCAGTGTGGAAATTACTACCCTTTTCATCAAAGTGAACCTTGAAAACAAAAATCTCAAATAAGCATGGAAATGCACTTTGTATGGATGGGTGGTCCAATGTAAACAATAACAAGCGTCCTTAAACCGGAAGAAATTTAGAAAATTTCAGATGTATCCCTCCGCTTATGTTATGACTACGAGGCGATGTGTGAACAAGCCTAATATTCTATGCAGTTTTTGTTATTGTAATTTGGGTTCAAATCTAAACATAATTGTACCATTCATTAGAGCTTTCAGAAATGTATTGATTTTCAGAGGTCGTAAGGCCAAGAAAAATTTTGGAAAGTTAATATCTCATTGTGAATAATTCTTAAGGTTTGCCATGTTTTGTATTTTATCCCTAATTTGGCTGCATATGAATAAAATGTCACCAAAAATATCTTTAAAAATATTTTTTTAAGATAGCCTAATTAGAAAATATTCTAATGATTATAACATTAATATGATAATGCTGAAGTTTAAAGGCTGAAAGAAAGAACTCGTTACATGTGAAATACTGCAAAAGATAAGATGCAATAATATGATGGCGCGTTTTCTCATTCTGCGGCGTAAAAATATATCGGAAGCAGTAACCCGGAAGTCTTGAAAGAGCAATTTTACCACTAGCGCCACCACCCTTAGCTTTACACGATCACCCATCCATACTGGTGAAATTTTTATTTCAAAATTTTGGTAAAATAACCGGTATCAGTCTGTCCATCCAATTTACAGCATAATTTAAGGTGAAGAACTTTTTTTTAACCCTTATAGGTTTGAAACTGTTTACATCTAGTATGGTTAAAAACCATGAATATAAAACTATTTGGTTTTTTAACCATTTGGAACTATCATAATTTCAAAACTGTAAGGAAGAAATTTTACTGGAAATTCGAGGTAATTTAGCAGCTTTATGGTGCTGCCATCTTTGTGTGAATGAGAGAACCATTTTCTAATAGTATAGAGTCGTAAATAGGAGAGTTCAGAACACTGGAAATTCTTCACATGTTGAAGGGAATGAAACAAATATTGCTGAGGAGAAATTCTGGCAGGGACTCGAATCTCTGTTCTGCCAGTCATGCGAATCACTGATTAGCCCCCTCGGCTATAATGTGTACCCATCTGCAATCAAAAAAGTGACTTCATCAGGTGGGCCTTGTTGGTGCGATAAAATTCTAGTTGTTCAACCGTATTGGGTAAAAGCAGTTAATAAACGATTTTTCTCACAGTTAACAATTTGAATACCATCTCATTTATGGTTACTTGACTGTTTTGTTTGAATATGGTAAAATAACAATTAAATAAATTGTTATTTAACCATTTTTTCGAGACATTTGCCAACAATGCGACATAAGATAACTCTTAAAACTTAGTATTTTTATTGAAAGCAGAACTATAAAATTGAATGTAGGTTATACACATTTAAATCGAACGTAAAAATGCCAGCTGAATTCGTTTTCAGGGTAAATTTTATATTGCAATAATACAATTAATTTTTAATGTTTGATTCTTGATTTATTAAATTTGATTATAAACGATTTTGGTATTCAGTACATTCAGATAGCACTGGAAAACCAAATTTTTTGTTGCATTTATGCAAATACTTAACCTTGTCTAGGTTAAGGTTGGAGATACTTTCAGGTTCAGGTATTTGCCGGTCTACATCCCCTAGGAGTTAGTCGCCACATTTATGCGACCTCTTTGTTATACATAACGTTTTTAGACTTCAACTTTTCGACAAAAAATAGAATAAAATTGTCATTGAAAAAACAAACTGTAGCTTGGAGAGAAAAACTGATTTCCAATTTGAAATCAGCGTCTAGAAAATATCCAAGATCCGCTAAAAAATCTTCGGCAGCAGAAAAAATTAATAAACAAAATTTTCGTCGGTGTAATTCAAATGAATGTTTAGAATCCATATTTGTTCAAACTAACTCATGGTAAAACTTAAAAAGTTGAACAAAATTAAACAGAGTTTTGCATGTTTTAAGTCTCCACCGTTTTATTAAGTCTGCTGCAGAGTGTGGGTCAGATAAGCGTCCATGTGAACAATAAAATACCGTGTATTTCTTAAGTACTATTTTAATGTTTTCAGCATCTGAAGTCATTAGAGCATGCATTTTTGAAATCGAATATGATTATTTAAATAAAGGGGAAAACATTCGGAGAACTGGATATCTAGTTTGCCAATGTCTTAGAATGGAAAAGTCGAATTAAAGTCACCATCCTTTATTTACCAGATTAAATCTGGAGGTGATATTAATTTCTTATCTTCAGAATAATAAAATAAAGTAACCGAACTGCCATAAATTGGGCACACGGAGTAATTTTTTAAATTCGCAATTTAAGAAAGATTAAGTTTCCCAATATAATGGGCAATGATACAAACAAATTACAACAAATAGCCAATGCTACAAACAAGCAAGTTACACAATAATTCACCACTGCAAGTGGGTTGGTGGCAACTGCAAAATTAAATCAATAGTAAATGAATCATAGAAAAGTAAAATCATGCAAGGGGATAAATCACCAGTATAAGGCAAACCAAGTGTAAAAGTTTATTTTAAAAACGAGAAGAAAAAAAATAGTTGAAAGGGGTTGAGATTGATAAGTCGAAAAAATCAAGTAAATTGTAAAATCAAAAGCCAAAAGAGCTCGTTAAATCAGAAAAAGTTAAAATCAAAAGGGCTTTAAAATCTAATATAGTTCAAATCAATTAGAGAAGTAGTTAAAAATAAGGAAAGCCATAAGGCCAAGATAAAAACAATTAAAATCAAAAAACGGATGCTAAGAACAAGAAAATTGGCTAAAATTCAAAGTTAAATCAGCCTAAAAAGTACAAAAGTCGAGTAAAAACAATCAAAACAAAAACGGAGTAGACAATTAAAATTCAGTAGGATAAAAGGTGATAAAGCATGATACAAACAATGACAATCCCGAATAAAATGAGAAATTGGTAAAACCTAAGTGGACAAGATAAGTGATTAAGTGTCTGGAGCAGGCAGGCTCTGATGCTAGGTGATTATATTTGCCAGTACCTATTCTAGCGTGGTTTTGATGATTGTTTTGATTTTATTCCTGTAGGCCAACTCTGCATAACACTGGTGTCGGTTTTTACCTTCAAATTGATCTCCACGGAGTGTCTGGAAGTGGGCGCTGTCAAATACGAGGTGGTCCATTAACTATTCAATTTGGCAATAATTATAGTTAGGAGTTTTGTTAAATAAATTGTGTTGGTGTACCCCAAACACCCTGTGGCCAGTTAAAAATTGATTTAAATAAAAGTCCGCCTGCAGGGGTTTTATTGAAGGGTCCTGGAAAAATATAAACGTCTGCGGGCCTCAATCAGAACTCTCCCAATTTAAATTTCCACTGTTTCATATTATGAGCTTTTAAAAATGCTTTGACCTTCAGAATAATCTGGAAGAGAAGGTATAGCGATGAAGGTTACTGATTCATCGTAAGTTTCCAGATCAGTTTCATTAATTTCAGATGGCTTTTTTGTATCAATTTACTTTTAGCTTAAATTTGTTATTTTTAATTAATAAATCCATTTATATTACTAGGTGTTCAAAACTCAATGACTAATTCCTTTTTGACTAACTAAAATGAAATCATGCATTCGATATAAAAAAAAATGCTCGGAAATAGAGGTGCTTAAAGAGAACAACGTATTACGAGCACCTTAACCGTGTAAAACTATTAAAAAATACTATTGACTGACGTCATACTGCTGTTACAATTTCATTTAGATGTAAGAGAAAAAAATATAAGTATGTGTTTAACATCTCCTGGAAATTATTACATTAAAAGTATTTAAGACAAGGTTTAAGATTAATAAAATAAAAATAGTAAAATAAGATGGCACACGTAAAGACTACTCTATAAAATAAAGGTACATTTAAATGTATATAAAAACTTAACATTCTCCAGACATTTGTTCAAAGAAGAATTTAATAAATGAGAATTAGAAATATTATTATAAACGTCGTTGAACAGCCGACCCATTTTTTTAGGTTTAGGACTACTAATGATCAACTCTGTGGCCCTGTAATTTTAAACCCAATATAAAAGACAAGGAAAGTCGGGGATCAAGTATTGGGAGAAATATGCCTTCGTGATGAACTAACCCTCATTTGCATTACTTGGAGAGGTAAATTACGAAGAGCTCCCTTGGTTAGACGGATGGAATGGGACTCTAAACCATGATCAGTTGACCTTAATACAAAAATCAATGACCTTAGTACAAAAAACTGAATTTTTTTTAATCGAAAAATGCCCTAAAGATCAAACTAAACAAAGTAGAGAACGCCCAAAGCATAAACTCCAATAGTAATAGTTCAAATATTTGTGGAATGGTCACGCTGCTTGAATGTGGCATGCGTCCATTGATAAGACGCCCTGAATTTTGTTCACCTATGATAGAAATAGCACTATAAAATTAACGATAAGAATCATGATTAATTTACTATAAAAGGGACAATAAGAAGGTATTTAAAAACTTAACGGAAATTAGTTCATAATGTAAGGTGTTGTTGGCTACAAACCTGAAGTAATGAAATGGAGGAACCACTTGAACCTTTTTTTTTACTAAGGTCGTATTCCAGTTCTAGTCCACAAATATCAGCACATAAGTCTTAATTAATAATAGAAACGAGTGGACCACGCCCCCTGCTCGCTAACTCTCGCCAACCTAAACCAAGCTCGCTTCGTTCGCTACTAACTTAGCTACATTGCAAATGCACAAAATTCTAAGAATTCAAAACAATCATTCAAACCCATATAACAACTTTTCTTTTTAAATTACTCCTTATCATAAATACTAAGTCGTTAAAATAAATTTAAATTCAAATAAATGACACGTAATTCGTTAAACCTATTAGAAATGTGCTACAGTATAAAATCTTAAAGCGTAACAGCACGACTGAGACTCATTTTTCAATGAATAACTAATCACAATAANTATAAATTCGTGAAAAAAGCGCTTTCGACAGAATACTAAAATAGAGATCTATCTACAAAGACTACTCACTTCTGCCTAGCTTATGCTCTCTCTGGTTATTTCAGTTTCCGTTTTTAAAAGCGCTATATGTTGAGCCATCACAGCTAGATTTTACATGTGACATTTTTAGCGGTAATCATTGGTCGATTTTCTAGCGTTGCCATTCGGAGAGTTGTAATGAGACTTTTTTAGTTGTAATGAGACTTTTTTTTGTCGCCGTGTAAGAGAAATATATATATAGATGTTTAGTAATGGTTAATAAATATACAATAATATCCATCAAATTAGTAATTGAAAAGTTTTCTCAGCACGTTAAGAATATGTCGAAAAAATTAGGATGTGTTTATTCGTGTTTCAAAAAATGAAAATAAAGAACTTTAGTCGAAAAATCTTTTTTCTTCGAGAAAAATAATTTGTTAAAATTAAAATAAATTTTATTTTTTATAGAAATGAATTTGAATTCCCCGAAATTATATTAAACAAAAATTAATTTTATACTTACTGAAAGATCTTTAATTTGAGCCTGACTGAACAGCTGAGTAAATACAAATTTCCTCGCTTCTATTTCATTCATTGAATCTGGAATACTTTTAACAGCTCTTATCAGCATATCTGTAGCACAAGCCAACAGATCAACGAATTTTTCAGTTAATTTCTTTACATACATATCTTCCGAGAAAAACATCTCTACTCTTTCTGGCTTTAAATATAATATTGGATACAATAATTAGATACAACAAAGTACAGTGCGCAGAAAAATAAACGGACCTCCCTAAATAACTTTTAATCAAATGATCGGATTTTTTCGTTCAAGGATTCAATCTTAATGGTTCGAGAGGCTAACCTTAAATATGATAATGAATTATTACAAACAATATATTGAGTTACAAAATTAGACATAAAACGTACTTTCTCTGAATAAACATATTTGTTTCAACAGACATGGATTTCTGACCCCCGAAATATAGGTTGGAAAATATAGTCTAAATAGTTCGGTCAGGAGAGCGGTCCAAACCTTGGGCACCTTAATGTTAATTTTAATTTTTTAGCATTTCCCCATATCTCGAGAACTTCTTAAGAAATTTGAATTTTTTTTTCGCTCAATTATAAAATTTGTTTATTCAAAGATAATTCCACACGAAAGAAAAATTTTTATTATTTCTCATTATCTAATTTAGTAATAGTCGAAAAATTTAGAATTTTATGACGTAATTTTTTATGTATCTTTTTCATGGCACAATACAAAATCTGAATGAAATCGGTCGAAACGTTCCTGAGAAATCGAATTTTTAAAAAAAATCGTTTTTGTAACATTGAATCCTAGAACGTGAAGATCCGATCTATAGAACAAAAGTTATTTACGGTTGTTCGATTTCTATTTTGTGCAATATAATTATTTCATTTTACTAGAAGAAATTGAAGATTCTATGCAGACATTGAATTTCAAAATAATTTACGTTTCAACTAAACTTCGGAAAAATTTTAACTTATTTTCTACATTTTTGATATATTTTTTTTTTTTAATGAAAAGGAGATATTGGGTAGCTTTCATGCCCATATCCAAAATACTCGTCTTTGCACAGTTACACAATATTTTTACACATGGTAATACTCACGTATCTATTATGTACTAAGTATTTAACGAGTACTATGTACTTGACGAGCCACAGGAGCGGCTCGTTATGTACAGGCCTTGCTAATATATTTGGTTCAGGAAAAATAAATTATTTTTACATAAAATTTAAGACTTAACATATTTTAAATTGCCAATTTGTTAAATAATGCACCATTTTGTTTGGTAATTTGTTGCCATTTAAAAGGTAGCCTCGTAATGCTCCTCTAATAAAAATCTTGTTCTCGGAGGAGCCTGTAATCCCTAGAAAGAGCATCGGAGAATGCTTCCATTGGATGGTGGGAGGGAAATAGAAAACCTCTCATGGACCCATAGGTAGAAGTCCAACCTCTTACGGCTTTGGCAGCAATTTTTCCACATAGGATCAATCTAGAGTTTACGGCCTATAACTGTTACCGTCAATACCAATCTCCTTATCCTGTGCTAAAAAACGAGTTAACTGCTACTATCCTTGAAAAGGACATGCAGACTATCAACACGTGGTCAGAAAGTGACATAGTCCGTGCGTATATAGATGTCTCTTCTAATAATACTGTAAAAGTGTGCACGTGAACATTAATTATATTCTTATTGCATATTTAGTATTCCATGTTTTGGCAACAGCAGTTCTTGTGTACGATTTAGATTTTGAGTTTTTAGGAATAACGGTGTGTGTAAATTTTAATAAAAGTATTGTTTTGTTTTTCTTTTAAAAGTTGTTTCTTACATTATCAGAAGTGGGATAAACAGGCAACTGTAATTAATTTTGAGTTTTGAGTTTGAAATGGCATTTTTATCGCGACTTCGTAAAGATCAGTTACGTTACGTAGCTAATGAGTTTTCTGAAGATGCTTCGTCTACCACTTTGAAAATCCCTGACTTGAGAAAGTTAATATTGAATAGCGAGAATTACGATGAAGAAATGGTTCGAGGAATGGTAGAAAATTTAGTTGAAGACGCCGAGCGCCTTCGTCAAGAAGAGAAAGAAAAAGCCGAGCGCCAACATGCACATGCATTGGAAAAAGAAAAAGCCGATCGCCAACATGCATTGGAAAAAGAAAAAGCCGATCGCCAACATGCATTGGAAAAAGAAAAAGCCGATCGGGAACATGAATTGGAACTCAAGAAGTTAGATATTGCTGCTAAAACTTCAGAAGTAGTCGAAACTGAAGTAATAACATCGTCGCCAAAAGTTGATTGGCAGTCACAACTGAGAAAGTTTTCTACGAGTAATGAGGATATCAGCCTTTATTTAGTACATTTCGAGAGAGTAATGAAAAGAGTACAAATGCCAAGTTCATTGTGGATGGCATGTTTAATTAACCAGTTACCAAGTGAAATTGTCCAAATGATAATGAGAGAACCAGAAGAACAGTCAGAAAATTATGACTATGTTAAATCTCTTTTGCTTAAGTGCTACAGACTAAGTCCTGAAAAATTTAGACAACTTTTTTATTCTCATGAGAATACTGATGGAAAGTCATGGAAAGAATATTACCACGAGCTTGAAACGTATTTTAATGGGTGGACTGCAGGACTTAAAATAAGTAGTTTTGAGAGTTTAAAAGACCTGATCATCACAGATCGAATGAAAGCTCGGGTGCCGCCAGATATACGAGAACGTTACTTGGATCAGTGGACCCATATAATTTCACCTTATACATTAGCTGAAAAGGTAGATGAATTTATTGAACTCAAAGATGTTTTTAAGAATCATATTCAGTATAATAATAAATATAGTAACAATAAGTTTTTGAAAGAAGAAAATGTCGCCAAAGGTGAACAAACAGAGCCAAGTCGAAGTACAACTAATAATCAAACTGTTTGCTACAATTGTTATGATACCGGCCATTTTGCCCGTGATTGTGTAAATCCAAAACGTCCAAAGTTTTGTACTGCCTGCAAAACAGAAGGACATGGTACAAAGGAATGTCCAAAGATAGCGTCTTTCCCATTAGTCAATGCAGTTTCGTTTTCACCCAGTTCCAGTAATAGTACAACGAAGAATATTATCATAGAAGAAGTAAATACAAGTGCTCTTATGGATACCGCTGCTGATATATCTATGTTAAAATATAGTTTTGCACAAACGCTTAATAAAAATATTCATAAAAATATAGTTACACGAATTCGGGGTATTGGAGGTGTAAGGAAGTCACTAGGAATTATCATACTTAATGTGACTATAGACAGGGTAAAGCTGAAGGAAGTTCTGTTTTATGTAGTGACTGATGATACATTTGAAGGCCCGGATGTTCTCATCGGGAAGGACATCATTGACGCACCCGAGATAATAATGGTTAGAAATCAAGGCAGGTCCAAGTTAGTTCATGTGGAAGACCTGGATTTTTTGCATGATTTCCAGATTAATGAAATGCCTGATAGGGTTGTGTTGAAGACCCTCGAAAAGTTCGTGATTGAACCGCGTACAGTTCAATTGGTAACGCAAGATCTACTACCAACATCAAATGACTACGTAAATCCAACAAAACTGCAAAGAAATGCCCAAGAAAGTATTATCATTGCACAAGAAAAGATGAAAAGGAATTATGACAAACATCGATGTGATGCATTTAAGTACAATATAGGTGACGTTGTGGTCGTAAGACGATTACCTGAACAAACTGCCTTATCTAACACTAAAACCCAAGTTAAGTACAGAGGTCCTTTAACAGTCATCAAAATATTACCATCCGACACTTATCAAGTTACTGATTTACGCGTAGTTGGACAAGGAAGAAGAAGGCAACATAATTATACGACTACCGCCCACGCTTCGCAAATGAAACTATTTCATCTGGTCAACGACGAAGATCTGTCTGATGATGGGGACAATATTACTGGAAGTAAGGAAAACTTCATTGCTTGTGAACCCATAAACGACAGCAACAGTACAAATCAATGCAACGACGATCCAAATAAAAATTTAAGCCAAGATAACAGTAGACCAAAGAGATGTAAAAAAGTGCCGCATTACTTGATAACTTGTTATAACTTGGATTATAACTTGTTTTGAAGGGACGAGGTCGTCCAAAAGTCAGCATGGTCGAGTGTAAAAGTGTGCACGTGAACATTAATTATATTCTTATTGCATATTTAGTATTCCATGTTTTGGCAACAGCAGTTCTTGTGTACGATTTAGATTTTGAGTTTTTAGGAATAACGGTGTGTGTAAATTTTAATAAAAGTATTGCTTTGTTTTTCTTTTAAAAGTTGTTTCTTACAATACCATCCAAAATCGAAGAGCAGGCGTACACTTTGACCTGCCGAACGGCACAACCATAATCTTTGCAGAAATCTGGTCACATTGCCTTAAAATTTACCAGTGAAGAAATCTACGAAATCAATGTCAAGAGTGATCTTATACAATCCATCAATTGTTTAAGATCCGAGCACTTCAGGTGTATAAAAATCAGCACAGATGGAGTAAGAGCTTTTGATCTTGCAACAACTGCAAAAGATACACCACTAACTCTTCTCCGTGTGCTTGACTGCCCTGCAATTTCATGCCCCCTGGCTCTCCTTGGGGAATACCCTCTCGTGGTGTCTCTACTCGAACAAGATCGCCGAGATTGCTGCCTGTGTGCTTTAAGCACATGGTTATATTTGATCTTCCATGGACATGACGCTACCACTACCCCATGGAGGTCTTTGTTCCTATTGGCAAAAAACTCTAGTCATCGATTTTCACACTCCCATCTTGACGACAATTTCTTATCACTGAGGAAGTTTTTCAATGCAAGAAAAAGATGTCAATTGCTTGTTGCCAAGTCTGAATTATATAGTGGATGCATCAAAACTTCCCAACCAAGCTCCCTGAGTTTCTGACTAATCACTATAGACGTGTGTGGCCTAGCGTTGTCTTGATGAAATACAAAACCTCTCCTGTAGCCCTATTCTGGCCATTTCTGGTCAATCACTAGCCTTAAACGGATCGGCTGTTGACAATAAAGATCTGAATTTAGTGTTTGGCCATATGGGAGCAACTCATAATAAATTATTTTTCCCCAGTCCCATCAAATGCACAGCAGAAGCTTCCAGGTTTGGCCAACGTGAGTTGCTTCACCGAGCTCTGACCACGGTCGCTTCAACCGAATGTTATTGCATGTTATTGCCCCATTTCTCATCCCTAGTCACCACCCGTTTAAAAAATAGGTCGGTTTCATTTTGTTTAGCTAAGACTTCGCAGATGAAAATTCGAACCATCATGTTAATCCATCAATTGGTATAGAACTTAAACCTTCTGCCTTATTTTTGAATCCAGCTTTGTGCAAATGATTTAAAACTGTTTTATGGTTGAAACTTATTAACTGCTAACATGCCGGTCAACTTCGAACATTTCTGTGATTTTATCAAAACACTCTACATCTTCTGCTGAACTGCATCTTCAACAGCAAAAATTTCTGGATTGAATCATCGAAACCAAATTTGCACGTAATCTCGACTGTTACATAAACACCATTCACAATCTCAGCCACCTAACTTGCATTTTTCGCCTTCAAAGAAAATCTGTAACATGTACCGAATTTTCTCTTTGTTCCATTTTTAGCACCCTATAACTCGCAACTGAATGGACCAAACAAAAAACATTATTTTTAGAGCAAAACGCTTTAATAATTTTTAGGGCTAAACGTTACTTTTCCAACGAGTATAAATCTAAAATTATTTGATTGATATTCTGTGATATATATCCATCATTACAGCCATTTACTGAAAAAGATAATGGAATGGATATAATTTTATAGCGGGTTTATTTTTCAGATTTTAAAAAAGCCTTAGTTTCATATTTAGTAAAACTTTTACAAAATTGTTGTTAACTGTTTAATTCTAGGAATTTTCATTTTCTAAATAAATTAAAATATTGATTTTCCTAAGTTTCATTAGTTTTTTATTTTATTTATGTTTGAATAATATAAAGACAACACAAACGGGTACTAGAACAATTCTCCTTGTTTTCTCTTCCTTTGAACATCGATTGAGATTTAAAACAATTAAATAATTTATTTTAAGTTTGATTGATTTATTTTATTGCCCATTTGCAAATGGATCTTAGTTTGGATTTGATAAAGTGCACACATTTTTCAACTGTGTTCAAGAGTTATAGAATAGTAAACAGTGCGCATGCGTCGTCATTGCATGCGTTGCTATGACGACCGCTGCTGTTTTTCTTTTTATTTTCACTAGCAGTACTCTTACTTTCTTTAAAGCTGCTCTGCACGCTGTAATACCTCCCATACTGTGACCAACTATTATTGCTTTCGAAACATTCATGGTATCCATAAAGTAGAAGAGGTCATCGATATTTATTTCGGAATTCATGATATTGCCGTAATCGCTGCCGCCGAAATTCCTGGCATCATATGCATATGTCTGAAACACAGTATAATAAAAGATCAATTACTCATGTTTCTGTTTTCATAATAACGATTATGTAATAAATTTATTGGCTCAATGAAAGAAAGTATTTCTTTTAAATTAAATATAACTTATGCCAAATTCTTATAATGATACTGAATCATCCTCTTTTCAATATTTTTTCAGAAACTTTTCCTAAATTGAAAATGTTCACATATGAGATTGCTGTAATTATAATTAGCGCTACCTTGATCGTTATTTGCGCTATAAAGTCACTCGGTTTCTTTTTTTCTCCTCTTTTTTCTCTTCTCCGTTACCATGGTTTCGGCAAACCTTGCGTATTCTCACCACAGTCATTATATTCCAACTTCCTTAATGAAACGTTTTGCTGCAGGGAAAAAAGGTTATCATGGTCACTGAAACCATGATTTTGGAAAGGAAAAAAGCGTGAAGAGAGGGAAAAATCGAGCAACCTTGTACCGCCTATTCCACTTTCAAAAAGTGCATTTTATATTTAAGAGAGAAAAAAACGAAAATTAATATCGATGTCTGGCAAAATAGGAAAGCAGGAATAAAATCGTTAACTTATTTAGTTTTAGCATGGAACTTGAAGGTGTTTTCTAATAATCGCCTTTCAACTTCATTTTCTCTTCCTGCAATTAAACAGCGTTTTTTTTTTGTTTAAATAAAATATCTAAACAATAATTCACCAGATTCCGTTAGCACTTTTGTTTTCCCTCGCTTAAATAAGCATTTGTGATCCCTAATCACCTATTTTTTTACATCATCTTTCACAAATCTAGAAATACATCAAAAGCGTTGGTCACAGAGCACCTTGAATAAGAGATGTACATTAGTATTAATATTGCACGTTTATAATGACGACCAACTACAACAATGGAAAATGTGAGGAAAAGTCATGTTCTCTTTTTTTTGAAGTGTATTGCACTATTTTTTTTAATTAATTATATAAAAGCGATCAACGTTTAGTAAGAAAACAAAAAAGAGAATAAAAATTCTCTGATACTCTTCTAAAATTAACAATGCATGTAAATGTATCTAAAATTGATGAAAGAGGCATATAAATTTTTTATATGTGTTTTGATGAATGACTTATAAGTAAAGCTGATTTAAAACATTTATTATCTATGAACACAACGACTATAACAGGAATCCAAGGATATTTTTTTAAACAAACGGTATTCCGGTTTTTTCAAAGAGTTTTATAAAAAAAAACTGAAAAAAAATTTTAAAAAATACTGGCTATCGAGATCACTTTTAAAAAATTTATTTATTTAATAAAAAAAAAAGCACTTTTCTATTTCGCCGCCGCAAGCGATTAAGTCGCCAATTCGAGGTTACCGGGAGCTAATAAATTTAACTAGTTTTTTCTTATAATTTATTTTATTTAGGTGACGACTTTTCTTTTTTAAAAAACATAAATCTATACATCTATACATAATAATAAACGCGGCTGTGTGTGTGTGTGTAATCACAATATATCGCCCCAGAAGCCTCGCCCAGGCACGAAACTCGGCCCATAATTGTGTTTTGACATAATGAAGAAGTATTTTTTTTCTTTTTCAAAAATTTTGATTAGTTATTTAGTTATCAGTCATTTTGTAAGTCTATGCTTTTCGTCTGCTTTTTCGTCTTCAAAGAGCCATATTCAAAAAACTATTAAAAAATGCATATACTTTTCCCCACTCTTATAAATGTATGCTAATGCGAACCTCACAATTGAAATATTAATTTTCGACAACTTAAACCAATAATATACGAAGGAATTAATAATTTAATTGTAAAGTTCGCATTAGTTTACATTTATTAAAGTGGAGAAAAGTTTAACTTTTGTATTAAAAATGTGGCAACATATTCGATACGTAAATAGAACGCTTCGCTTTGATATATTTGTCGCTGTTCATAATTGTTATAATAAGTTTTTCTTCTTCTTTCCACGCTCTATTTTTTTTTCTTAAGCGAAGACGATAATTTTTGTAGCGATATAGAAATAGAAATTGATACCATAAAAAATTATATAGAAATAGAAATTGATACCATAAAAAATTAATTCGTTTTCGTGTTCTTTTCATGTATTTAGCATTTTAGTTTTTTTTTCTTAAGCGTTGTAGCTATATAATATATAAAATAGGAATTTAATTGTTTTTGAAGGAACGATCACACTTACCTTGGATCTCTTTGGTTTTTCTATTCTTTATTTTAACAGTTTTTATTAAATGTAATTAGTTATTTTCAGAAAGTTTCAGTTTGCAGGTAAGCACTTAGATTTTAATATTGAAGTTTCATGATTTGCTTTCATAGTAATTGTTGTTCTAAAGTATTCGTTGACTTCTTAAAAACCCGATTACTGACATGGCAGAACCGCCTTCCAAAAAACTTTGTATTTTGTCAAAGAAAAAGATATTAAGAGATTCTCAGAGAAGAAGGGCCCAAGAAACGTTTGTGGAACGTTAAAGAAAGATGGAACATGACCGAATTTCGACAAGCAATTCTAGAGCCCAAGAAGTATTTCGTGTGGCGGACAGCTGGCCGCCTTAGGCGGCTAGTAAACTAATAAAATCGCTTAATTTGCTTGTGCTGGAGAAATGGAAAAAAATTTTTATAAAATAAGCATACGTGGCAGGTCTAACTTTCTAGCATATAATAAGTAAACAGAAAATAATAATTTCAAGTAAATAAAGGAAAATTACATTGAGATGAATATTGTTTGTACCTTTCTCTTTGTTTTGTCTGCTATAATTTGGGGAATATCTTCCCACATTTCTTTAGTGGCCCAAAAACCATGAAGGAAAATTACTGGATTTAAACTTCCATCTGTCCCATCAGCTGATTCAAATGTATGATACGAAAAATTTAGAGGAAAAAGTCTGAAAAAGCAGCGAAAAAACACAACATAAATAAATAAATAAAATAAACAAAATAAATGAAATAAGCGAAATAAATAAAATGAACAAAATAAATAAAATAAACGAAATAAATAAAATAAACAAAATAAATAAAATAAACAAAATAAACTGTTCTATGAAACGTGCTTTTGCATTAACGAAAATGTTTCATTACTGTTACTACCATGTGAAATGTAACTATAACAATAAATAAATAAATAAAACGTAACTCGAATAAATCAAGCTTTGTTTAGTAAAGAGTTTACATTGTTAATGAAACACATTCTGAAAAAAATTAACTCTGCTAAAAAGTACATGATGGCAAAATATACACAATGTTATTCTAAGTACAATGTTGAAAATAATCTCAATTTTAAAAACTGACATTTTTTTTACATTAGTTAAATTATAATCGAAATTATATTCATCCAGGGAAATATTTCATACAAAATGTTCACTTTGCTATAACTTAATAAGTTTTGTTTTCTTCAAAAAAACTCATTAGAAAAGGCCATTTATATAATATCAGGAAAAGGCAATATACATTGCAATACTGATAAAACTATGTAATAAATAATTATTTGCATAATTTTGATGAGCATGGCGCAAAACATTAAACTTGCTTCGAATCTAGATAGTCCTAAAAAAAGAAAATTTCTAGTAGTACTTAGGATTCGGAATGTGGGGGGGGGGGTAGCAATTTGAAATGTTTGGTGCAGTTGTCACATGCATATAAATATTTTTTTATATTACTCCATGATAGTATTAATTGTTCTTTTAATAATTTTGGGATTCCTTCAAAGAATTGTTATCAACTTTTTTCAAATAAACCTACATTTCATATTTCTCTTCATGATCAAAATTCAAACGCGATAAACCCATTCTTATTAAATAAAAATATATCCTCCCGACTTGGCTAGTCTCAATTCGATATTAGTCAAAGTTTCTAGATTTTATTAGAATCAAGATTTATTTTTCAAGATCTTGTCTTTCACGATAGCAGAAAAATTTCATCGGATAATAATACGAGAGTAAGAAAGTTGTAAACGTAACGAAATAAAACGAGAAAACTTTCCCTTGTGTGAAACTTGCAGCAGTGAGTTTGATTACTTGTATCAAGGAAATATAAATTTTTATTTATTTTTATTTATTTACTTACTTGATAATTTAGGCGAAATATGTATGGGCTGAGATTTCATGTTACTCAAATATCATATACTATATATGTATCATATATATATATACTATGCATATATATACTATATATATATATCATATATATNTTCGTAAGTTGTAAAACAAACATAAAATATACTGGGGACATGAAAATGACTGTTTTTGTGAGAATGACCCATATATATTATATATATACATATCATATATATATACTTTCATATTACTCTTATATGACAAATATTATTTTTCAGATTGTCTCTCTCAACTGCAAACTAAACATATTTTGAAATTTATGTTTTCTTTAAAGGCTGGAAAGCAGCAAACATTTTCATTTTTTATGCATTTCATGCATTTTTTAGAATTTTTTATGCTATTCCATCATTTATGTAGTGTACTAAAACTGCTCAAAACTTTCCCATGTTATATTTAAAACTATTTCAAATGTTAACTGATTTGGTTTTTAAACTTTGATACAAATGCAAAATATTCGTAATATATAATATTTTTTTTTAGTTAATATGAATAAAAATTTCCATATTTTGTTGGGTCTTCATCTCCTTGTCTGATTTTTTTTCGAATTTACTACCTAAAAGAAGCTTTGCTGAAAATTAATATATGTTCTATCCTTTATTCCAAAATGCGAAATATTTTTATTAGCAATCAGTTTTTTGCTTGATCTATTGGAGGTAAAATATTTGATGTCTCGTTCACTGGTCTCTAATTTTCTTTGCAATGCACCCGAGTTTCATTTAAGAAAAATATAAACACATTTATTAAATCTATTGCTGTAAGGCAGTGTTTCGCAAACTTATGTCTTTTGTGTAGCCTTTCTAAATTTTTCGCAACGCTGTGTACCACTAATAAAAAATGAAGTACACATAAGTTAAAAATCACAACTGGCTGTTGACACCACTAATTATTAACTGTTAACTCTGCAAAAAATAGCCAATAGGAAAATACGCAATCTCAAATTTTCATGGCTAGCTTTGTTTTTAAATATACTATTTTGAAATTTTCGTTTGTTGCAAGATATTTCGCATAAGAGCGCGTACCCCCGCTAAACTGTTCCCGTACCCCTGGGGGTACGCGTACCACACTTTGGGAAACACTGCTGTAAGGTGTTTAGAATAGATAGCTGCAGGAAATAATTATTAAAATTCGGAAATGAAATATTTTATTAGTTAAACAATATTAGGTAAAAATATTCTTCCCGCTGAGAGATAATAAATTGACTGTCCTTGGACTCACTCTCTGAATACATCATCACTATTTTGACATGCAACAGAAAGCGAAATTAAAGAAATTGCAAAATTGATTTTGATTTCAAGCTAAGGCGGGAAATCTCACCACTAAAATTGTGAAGGAAGTAGGAATGGTTCTGCTATCTCTTAGCAATATTCGGAAATAATCACGGGAACTAAAGAGACTTGTAAGTAGTGAGGAATTCAATTTCAATGACGCGATTTTTCTCCTCGAAGCATGACATGCGATGCCAAAATTAAGGGCAGAAAAACGCCGAACGTATGAGATGCAACGCCCAAAAGAGAAGGGGTTAGTTAATATAGACAGCAATAAACTATATTGACAGAAACAACTACACTGAAATATTTTATCTAAAATTGTCTCTGAATTCACTTAAAGGAAGAAAAAAACATAATAACAAAGAACTGTGGATTCAAAATTGCTAAATTTTTATTTTTTCGATTTTATAAAAAACAGTAAATCAGCACTCACTTATTCATTTTCTAAGTGGGACTGCTACAGATAGAAAAACTGAATTTCAAAAACTAAAACTAGGCTTCAAAAAGTTGTCTTATAATATTGTAGTTGTCTTATAAACACTTTGTACCAATTACTGATAATACAAATATCGTAAAAAATCTAAAGGGGCGATAACAAAACTAAAATAAACAGTTAAAATGTTTATTTTAGGTTCTTATTAGCGAAAAGAATGGCTTTAAAGAAAAATAAAGGAAAAATGAAAAACACTTTTTCATTAGACTCCATTAAAGAAGTGATAAAACGCTAAAAAAAGGTATAAAAAATTCCCAAAGATGTTGCTTCTTTTCATTTTATGCAGTAAATACTGCCAGGTGCTCAATATAAGACGATATTTTTATATGAGATCTTTTTATTTATTTCTATTGCCTAACATTTTATTTAATTTTATTACATTACGATATTACATTAAATTATTTTATTTCGTTGAACATGTTTTTTTTACCCTATCTGTTATTTTAATTTTTCTTCTTCTTAAAACTACACTTGTGTACTAAATTTAAGGACAAATTGGAAAAACTGGTATAAAAACAAAACAGGCAGAGGGAAAGATCATTCAGAAGACTAAACGGTAAGTAGAAAATTTGTATATATGCAGAATGTGGTACCGAGGGGCGTGTCGTTAAAAAATAAAACGAGCTTGTGGTTGAAGCTAATCATTTATGTGAAAGGTATTACGCGATATACATTAGTTTAAACGAAGTGAATTTGTTGTCACGGTGTCATATGGCCAACAGATGACGCAGAAGACGTCGTCTGGATGAGTTTACGCGAGATCGAATCATTGGGAAGTTGGAAGATGGTCGAAATGGTCACCAGTGCGACTGCGGAATTCGGGGTCGTAAACAGTATCGTTTCACGAGCTAGGAGCACATTTCAAAGGACAAAAATAGCTGTCCGGAGGTTTAGTAGAAGTCATTCTCGCACAACCATGACAACAGACGACCGGTTTATAATTCTACTGGCTGGACTGCTGAATGAAAGAGAAATTGCTCGATACACACAGAAAAGTATTGGACGACCGATATCGCGTTTTACCATTGCCAGGAGACTGAACAAGGGTGGTCTGTTTACACGATGGCCAATACGGTGTGCTCCCATAAAGCCAGTTCACCGGAACGCCGTTTAATGTGATGCCGGTAACACAAATTCCGGACAGATACTCAACTGGGCCGAGTACTCTTTATGGATGAGAGTAGATTAAATCTGACTAGTGATTCTGGACGCATGCACATCTGGAGAGAAGGAGGAACATGCAATCATCCCTCTGACATCATCGAAAGAGACCGATTAGGAGGATGTGGAGAGGTATCATGCTTGGTACCCGTACTTATCTAGATATCTACCAAGGTGGTTCAGTCACTGGTGCTCGGTATTGAAACGAGGTTCCATATGTGCCCCTCTTAGAAGTACCGTGGTTTTAAAATTCATCTTCATGGACGATAATGCTGTACCTAATCGTACTGTGGCTGTCACAGAACTGTTGGAGAGTGAAGATATTGGACGCATTAAGACTGGGAGATGTTAAGATTTCAGCATCGTGATGCATCGCCACTCAAACATCGCGATGTTTCAATACATCGCGATGTCACGTTACTGTTTCACATTTGGTTTTGCCAGATTTTGTATTCTTGGGCAACTTTGCTTTTTATTTACTTGATGCTACTGTAAAGTAAGACTAAAACTGAAATTTTAAATATATATATTAGATTTTCAGAATTTAAACTTCGTGTGTTGGGGGAAAAAAGAGAGTAAGATTTCAAGAGAGGGATATTCAGATAAAATTTATAAAAAGTAAAAATCTGTCAAAATTCATCAAACTAACATTATACGAATTATATTCATTGTATAGGTATATATAAACAACTAAGTGATTTATAATTGAATGTTGTATTTAATTTCAATAAAGTTTTATAAAAAATATAATCAATAGGGAAAAAAAGTAAAGATAGGAGTAAATTAAAGCCTGGTATATCAATGTTTAGTAAAAAAGATTTATTGTGATGGATTTTTTCTATTTTTTTATTTATTATTTTTATTTTGATTATTTTCTTCTTTTGGATTAAAATAATTCAATGGACTGTCTTTTTCAATTTAAACAAAGCACATCTGTTCAACCTTCAGATTTTGTTGAAAAAAATCGGAAGTTTTTAAATTAAAGAAAGAGGGTATTGAATAAACAGTTAACTAGTGATCGAAATGAATAATTCATTAAAATTTTACATACAGCTTTGAAAAAAATGAGTAAATTATTTTCAAGGAGGGATTAAGAAGGGTAAAAATAAAAGAATAGTATTTCAACCTTGACCAACAAAAATTATTGTTAATTTTCAACATTCTTAAAGATCGTTGGGTTTCTTAGACAAAAACACATTAAAAAATTACATTAAGAAATAATTTTTCTAGAAAATAAAATTAGAAGAAATTGGTGTATTTTTTCAGCTTTTATATTGTAATAAATTTATCTTAACATGAATATTTTAGCAATTAATATTTTATATTTGTGGATAGAGTGTAGTGCATGGAAAAAAATTTCTTTTGACTCAGTAATCGGATTTCAAAAAGTCTGATTTTTTAAAATTTATTTTTCAGAAACTATTCAACTATTTTCTTTTAACTTTTTTATTTTAAAATAAAAAATTATATTCTTTTCTAAAAAAATTTATATCTTTAAAATTCAGACTTTTTTCGACTATTACTAATAAAAAAAATAATTAAAATCATTTTTGCATAAAATTATCTTTGGGTTAGATAATTTTATAATTTTGAGCTAAAAATTTTCAATTCGAGTAAAAAGTTCTCGAGATATGACAAAATACGCAAAAAGTAGCTTTAGCATCAAGAGATCCTAACTTTTGATCGCTCTCCTGACCAAATTATTAGGACTATATTTTTCAAATTACGGCTACGCCTTATATTTTGAGGGTCAGGAATCATAATCAGTCAAAAAATTTATTCAGATAAGTACGTTTCTGTGCCTAACTTTGTCATTTAAAACATTGTCTGCTTAAACTAATTAGCATATTTGAGGTCTCTCCCTTAAACCACACAAGATTAAGTCCTAATACGTAAAAATCAGATCAATAGACCAAAAGTATTAGCCTGCCGCAAAGTATGTCAACCAACTGTAAAAATAAAATAGATACAATTATAAAAATAAAATGAAATTTAAAATGCGCATTGAGCCAACAATTTACAAATCTTTATAAACAGAAAAATAAAAAACATAACAGAAAAAGATTTTTTAAAAGAAATTATGGATTGAGAAAGATAGAAAGCTTAGAACAGCCGATGCGTATTACCTCTTGACCTTTCATTCTCCATAATTTCTTGAAGAATATCCTTCAATAATTTATTGAAGGCAGTAGAAATATTGAAGGAATATTTCAATATTTATAAACACCTTCAATATTTTTGAGGAAATAGCGAAAAACTAGAATAAAAACAAAATTTCCTGGAAAAGGATGCGATGGAAATTATTATGGCTTCAATATTGTAAAAATCAATTGTTTAAAAATTTATTTTCAAAATTATTGCTAGCCTAATGTATTATTATATTGCTAAACTATGTTTCGTGAAAATAAAATTTAACTGCACACTCTTATAAAAATCATTATAAATAAGGAAGATCGAGAAAGATCGAAAAGCTATCAAGTCGAAAAAGAAAATGCTAAAGAAATAAAAACGAAACGACTGTCTTAAAAAGAAAATTTGCGTTTGATAAGTTGTCGGTTTAAAAATTCGTTTGTCAAAACTTTTTGCAAAAATATTAGATTCTTTTATATTTTCTAACAATAATAATAATTATTATTTATATCAATATGCAAATATCAATATGCAAAATTGCAGCTTTATACAAAATTATTGAGGAAAACATTTTATCCATATTGAAGGAATGCAATTCTTTAGATTTAACAAAGAAAAATAAATAGGTAAAAAAATAAATAAACAAAAAGTCTTATCGGAACAGATCAAAAACGATCTTTTCTTCAACAGGGCAAAAATGATCTCAAAGTATTATCAAATAACAAAACATAAATAATCCTCAGAGAATCACTTTCTTTTCTTGGATTTGCACGAATTGAAGAAAGCATTTTTTCATCTTTCATTGGCGATGAGTTAGTTTCACTCCTCGTCACATCGGAATTCATCGTATCAGCACATCGTTACTTGATAATTCGCAAAGGAAGAAACACACGGGAAAAGATCGTCACGGCAATCGATGTCACCTCGTGATCGGGGGAAATGCTCTCCGCGCGCGCTTGCGAACATCGATGTTGAATCTGAAGAATCGCTCTTCGCGGCATCGGGAAACATCGATGCATTGGGAAACATCGTACTCATCGAGCGTACATCGGAATTTTCGATGTTTCGTAAAAGACGCCAACCTAAACATCGGATCGGCGATGATTACACAACATCAATGTTTTCCGGTGTATCGATGTATCGCCCAGTCCGAATAGAATGGGCGGTGTAGTCCCCGGATTTTAATCCGACTGAACACTTGTAGGACACTCTAGGTAGACGCTTGACAGTATGTCCCCAGCCGTCAGCAGCAATTCCGCAGCTGTGATTAGCACTACAGCAGGAATGGGCAGCAATTCCTCAAGAACTTCGTAACTACCTGGTCCTCAGCCTGGGCAAACTATGTCAATCCTGCATAGCAGTCAGAGGTGATCTTATCCCCCAAAAAAATTTGGAATTTCCTTGCCGATCCCGTGTATCATTGATGTTTTGGTTATTTGTGCACCTGTGGATTAATTTTTTTTTTTTTTTTNTTTTTTTTTTTTTTTTTTTGCAAGTTGCTGACTTTCTCATATTCTTACATTTTGAAGATCCTATGGTATGACTTTTATCGATTTTCAACACTGCTGCTCAATCTTACATTCGAAAAACCACTTCATCTTTAATTTTTGCACACCAGTGTATATTGTGCTCAATTAGCTGTGTGATGCCATTACGCATTATATAACTTTTAAATTTCCTTTATTTCATAAATTTAATCATTCCTAATCGCTCTTTATATAATAAATAATTTAATTAATTTTTATTGAATTTTATAAAGATTATTGTTAATCATTAAATGTAAGGGTTCACTTTTCATTTCAATGCAAATGTATAACTAATTATTATTCAATGTCGCGACAAGTGAGCATCTCAATCTATTTTTAACCTCTCTTTCTTAAACCACATTGAGCATTGAAATTTACGTTATTAGGTTTACTTTAAATTTCAACAAACTTTTTGGTCTTAAATTTTCAGCCTAAATTATTTAAATATTAATAAGAGATATCGTGTGGTTGGCTGAATTGACTCATCTTTTTGGCAGTGTTCTGTTTCTAATGNTTTTTTTTTTTTTTTTTTTTTTTTTTTTTTTTTTTTTTTTTTTTTTTTTTTTTTTTTTGCAAGTTGCTTACTTTCTCATATTCTTACATTTTGAAGATCCTGTGGTATGATTTTTATCGATTTTCAACACTGCTGCTCAATCTTACATTCGAAGAACCACTTCATCCTTAATTTTTGCACACCAGCTCAATTAGCTGTGTGATGCCATTACGTATTATATAACTTTTAAATTTCCTTTATTTCATAAATTTAATCATTCCCAATCGCTCTTTATATAATAAATAATTTAATTAATTTTTATTGAATTTTATAAAGAGCGAATGCAAATATTGTTAATCATTAAATGTAAGGGTTCACTTTTCATTTCAATGCAAATGTATAACTAATTATTATTCAATGTCGCGACAAGTGAGCATCTCAATCTATTTTTAACCTCTCTTTCTTAAACCACATTGAGCATTGAAATTTACGTTATTAGGTTTACTTTAAATTTCAACAAACTTTTTGGTCTTAAATTTTCAGCCTAAATTATTTAAATATTAATAAGAGATATCGTGTGGTTGGCTGAATTGACTCATCTTTTTGGCAGTGTTCTGTTTCTAATGCCACTTGCCAATCCAGCAAGCCTGCTTACTGCAAGCGTATTTAAGGTAGAGGGTGCTTTTCTTGTTTTTAAGTGGTGCCATCTATGACCAAGAATACAACATCAACCACACACACGTCACAGCTCGTATTAAAAGGCGGACGTATTCATACATCCATTTATTCATCAACAGATCGTATTTTTGACCAGAACCAGAGAACGATCAATCTTTAATTCAGTAACCCCAGAGGTATGATCTGCTATAAACTTTGTGACCCATCAGATTCGACGCTCACCAGACACCATTTACTACAAGGGGAGTGAAAATCGAACTCACGACCTCTTGAACATGGGCCCAACACCCTACCAACCAAGCTATCCCGACCTCGGCAGTGTCCATTTTCGATAATGCGCCTATAATACATCGAGCCGTGATGGCTTAAAGAATGGAGTGCTAGCCTCCCGATCGATCAGATGAATCGGGTTTGAATCCTAACGATGTCTTGTCGATACGAATTCAGCAAGCACAGACCACAGTGCTGATGTAAAATATACTTAGTGGTAGACGGATCATGGGTTAGAGTCTCCTTGCCATCAGTCAAACGGTGGGAGGTTTTCCTCTCCATGTAACGCAAATGCAGATTAGTTCCATAAAAAACCTCCACAATGTTTAAAAACTTCCAATACTTGATCCAGGAGTTCCTTGTCTACTGGATTGTTTTCAAAGTTAGAAGGCTAGGGTGTTGATGACCTAAACTCAAAATTGGATCGGCTGTTCAACGACTGTTATAAACTATAATTGATTTCCTCTGTACTACAAAACGTTGATTAAATACGAGTTTTAATTAAGCTTTTGGTTCGGCAGGTTAATGGAGATTTATTTCCCATAGATCTTCCTTATTCATGTTACACCAAATTTGTTATTTTACTTGATATGTCACTTGGATAACATTCTTTTTATTTTGTACCTCGAGGTCTGCAACGAAATAAATATTTTATTTTCTGTTTTATCCTGTGTTCATTATCTGCTTCAATTAGACCATCTACACGACCAACCGCACCATTTTTCCATTACAAACTGTTTTAATTTATAAATTAAATAATTTTAAAACTAATGAATAAGGTCAATAAAAAGCTGATTGAAATGAAATGATAATTTTTATAACTTTTTCAAAAGGAAATAAAAAAAAAATTTCTTCAAATAAATGATTTGAATTTTTTTTTTTTAACAATGAGTTCAACATAGATTTAAACCAAAAAAATGGATTAACTGATTTAAATTATTATTTCATGAATGAAAAATAAATCTTAAATGTAATAAAAAAAATACGATTGAAATACGAAAAATATTAAAAAAAATACTTAATTATATAATTTTAATAATTATATTATTAATAATATAATTTTAAATAATTTTTTTAAAGATCGTGATTTTTTAATTGAGCAAAAGAAACTATCTGTTTTGTGTCTTAATGTAATTTTATATAAAACAGTTTCTTTTCTTTTAAAATTAGAAATTTTAGGGGATTTTCAAAACTGTTTATTGCCTGCATAATGTATTTAGTATCATTTGTAAGCTTGAGTAATGTGAGTTATGCCATAAACTCGAATATCTGCTATTCTAATTATTTACTCCTATTACTTTTCAGATACATATAAAACATAGAGTTGAGATTTACATGATTTTATCAACGTGAATGCTTCCAAAACAATATCAACTATGAAACTACATATAATTCAGTTCTGACGTGATTGTGTAAAAATTAAAAATGATAATACAACTTAGGTACGCAAAGTGTGTTTTGGCATTTTTCATGCTTAAAATATTTTTTCTCGTATGCCATTTTTTTAAATTTGAACTTCAGTGCCGCCATCTACATAATTCGAGATACAACAAGCAACCGAAGTAAATATTTGCATTAGTATGAAGGGAAAAAAATATGGATGGTGTTTTCAGTAGAAATGTAAACAATAACAATCTCGAGCTGTATGCTTACTCTAGTTCCGGTTAGAAGGTTTGCAGATGCTTACTACATGTTATTCTGCGAAGCGATATTTTAAAACGGATAATTTTGTTTTCAATAAAAGAAATAAATTAGATAATTTCTGAATTCTGGTGAGTTTGAAGTGAAAATTCGCTTTAGTTATTTAGAGATATATTGTTAAAAAAGGTGACATGGTTGCTAGATTTTGAATAATTCGCTTTTTCGGCAGTCTTGATATGATGGCCATCTTTCCATTTGTTTATTACTGTTAGTTCACGTTGCAAGCTGTGCACCATCTTATGTTAGTGTTAGCATGTTGTTCGAGGAGCAAGATTAATTTATACATTATAATTTAGGTTTAAATTTGAAAGTTGGCATATATTATTGACACGTTGTGAGCCAAATGGCTTTGAAATACATCGGGAACAGTAACCCGGAAGTATAAGCGGTAAAACACCATGTTTCGTAACTATTGAGCGATTAATCCTCACTTCGGCCGGATCACGCTATTGGTCGAAAATGACATCACTGTCTGGGGGGAAGTGACATGCTGTGTATTGCATAGTATTTTGGCGACAGATCTTGATTTGGCGACAGTAGCGCTCTGTTTACACCTGGTATTAATGTTTCTTACTTTTATCTATTAATGTTTTCTTGTTTTTATTTATTAATGCTTTTTGTTATAATTAATTATGAATCAGGTGATTTGGGAATATTGCGAAAAAATATTTAAACAGATCTGGAAATGCAGGGGGGGGGGCTAAGCACAGAATTGGCGATCGAAATGGACTGCAGGTGGCGTAGAGCAGAACTCTTTTCCTATGGCAACACTTCACTTGCTTTCCTCATTTAGCGTGTGGAAAGTCATAGAGGAAGGAAGTACGTTAGTTTCTCTCTTAATTTTCACATAGATTAAAATCTTTTAACTTAAAAAACTATATGGAACTGTAAACTACATTAAGCATAGTTCTAAAGAAAAGTATCATAGAAATTTTAAAAATGTTTTTATTAAATAAAAGGGAAAAATATTAAGAAAAGGAAAATTATCGTAGTACATTCCTATGCAACTGAAAAGAGGAGGAGAGGGAAGGGAGAAGGGCTAAAGGCGTGAAACCGGTCTCTCCTCAGATGGCGTATTCATGGAGCTAGGAGTAGATGGAGGAGACACTAGCAGAAATTCGTGAAGCCGAAAGCTCGGCAATGTTAACCGCGAAATTAACCGTCGGCCATCTTACTTACTTCAAAACATTGGCAGTTGTAGCTCGTTTATGCTTGAATTGTCGTATGTTCGGACAGTTATTATCATTTTTATTTTATTCGTTATTCGAGTAGTCTTACTTTGTCTTATTATTTTTTCNTTAAACCATAAATATTGTCTGAAATGCTGAAGTGGACATTTACCTATCTCTCCCATCCTAACGACGACATAATATTACGTAAACATTTACAAGGAAGAAATAAATTCCAAGCGAGCACATGCAACACCCGTACACATGTGAGTACGAAATTTATTGCCAAAATCATACAAACATCAGCCAATACCATCTCCCTTCCCACAAGCAGGGATGTCATTTTCGACCAATAGCGTGATCTGTCCGAAGTGAGGATTAATCGCTCGTGTTTCTGACGCATCAGCTAGGTTAACTGTGACTGTATATTAACTGTTTATGTTTAATAAAACGTTGTTTTCGTGTTTTAACAACAATCGCCAATGTGCAAATTAGATTTTAAACTTGCAAATCATTCTAAAAAGAGAAAAGATTTTTAAAAAGTATTACCTTCTTTTTCCTCTTACTTTAAACTATATTTTACCTCAACTTTTTGATGGTATTAATTAAAGTAAATACCGTTATTGATTCATTTTATACTTACATATGTAAAAATAAGTGGGTAAAGGTTTCAGAATTGCATTCCATTTCAGAAATTTGCTTAGCTTCATATTAATACATCATCAGGCTACTTATTTTTTTGACATCTACTCATATGTGAAATGATCAAAAGTTTAACCGAACTAAACTGTTTAACAGTTTATCTTTTCGCAAAATTGAGGATTAAATCGACATTTTTTTGTAATTTACGGATTACTTAGTTTAAAAATTGGTACTCCTCTAGAGTTATTACACAGTGAAAGTGTGTTGTTCTGTAGAAAAACCGTTTTTTTTTTTTTTTTTTGCATGCAAAATCAGCTTTTCTTTGAAGTGGTTTTTATGAGTATTTTTGTATCAAGATCTGTTGCTCCAACTACAAATGCTAAGACTCCAAATGAATTGCAAATTTCAAAAAAAAAAATCATGCTGAGATTTTTCTGAGGGGGATGTGAGCTATACCCTTCCAGTTGGACACCTCCCATTTTTTTCTTGTTTAGTTTCTTGTGATCCACTATCTACCTTGGTGATTCTGAAATCTTTCCCCATGGTCTTGAATTGTTCATGTTGATGTATATTACAGACTTACTTACTATGATATCATTTTAATTATTTTTTTTAGCTGGAATAAGGGAACTTGACAAGGATGTGTGGAGATAGGAAGGATGCGAAAGTAAGATTTTTGTTGAAATTCATTTCATCAGAAATTATTTGTATTGCTATTTATAGTGTTTAATAGTACTATTTTAGCTTATGAATAATTATATAAATGAATGTTTCGCAATTATATATTCTCACTATTAATTTTCAAATTTCTTTCAAAGTGTGTTTACAAATCATTGATATATCATAGTTTAGTATGTTATTTAAATATCAAGCTATTTAGGCAAAATTGTTCTTCCCAACAGTTTTTTTTAGATTAAATAACATTAACAGAGTGCGTAGCTTTTTTAAAAAGTGCTTATTTTCTATTTTTGTTTTTTAAAAGCCCTAAAAGGTGCTTTTTTCATTGGGTGTTTTTAAAAAGTGCTTAATTTTCCCTTTTCGAAAATGAGCTTAGTTGTACAATTCAAACANAACTATGTTGATTTTCGCTTCAAATTATGCAAAAAGACACAGTTCACATTGTTCTATTCAACAATTTCATAATAAACTCAACCCCAATCTATTTCGACAAATAGTCAGTCAGTAGCGTATGAAAACGACTTTCGTTTTACATGATTCAAAATTTCATGATTTTTGACAATTGTCAAAAGCCATGCCAAAGGTTTTTTTTAATTTTTTTATATGACATGACGGTTAAAACAAGATTAAACTATCAATTGTCAAAAACTTTCTAACCCTGCCTAATTATGATATTTTTTCAAAGTGCTTAATAATATTTTTTGAGTGCTTAAAAGGGGCTTTTTTTTTGTTGATTAATTTGGCTATGCACCCTGATTAAAAGAATATAATTAGATCTGCTAGAAAACCCTATATTCTGAATTTTATTGCTCAGTTTATCATTAATTTCTATTTTGTTCTATTAAAAAAATACTGCTTACTACAAAGATTTTAATATTGATTCTCAAATAAATTTCTTAGTTGAAGTCTTACTATTGTTTCTGAACTTTCTGTAATATTTTTCACCTGTAATTTCTAGCATCATCCTGATTTCTATAATATCACTAGGTATCAATAAGTATCATAAATTTATGTACTAAACTGTTTCAGAAACAGTGAAAAATTTATTATGATGTTACCAATTTTAATAGTTTATGTACCCAATTACCACATTACCATTAGTATCTATTACCACAGTTTAGTAAACAATACTTGCATTGACAAGTGATTTTGCCAACACTTTTAATAAAAAATTAAAAAGTCCTTATTTTTAATATACATTGCCAAATTTAATTTGAAACAGCATAAAAACTTATATGTATTATAATATGCATTGAATTGTTGATAATCATTATGGTAGATAAATTGTAGATAATCATTGATTCTGTATTATTACTTTCATAAATGATGTTCTTTGTTTCAGGATGGTGGAAGTGATACCTGGAAGGATGTTGGATGTAAGTATTCACTTGAAAATATCTTTTTTAGATATAAAATGGAAATTCTGTCTATGTGTACTATAATTATTCAAGAATTGGAGTACCAATTTGGATCATAATCTATTCAGCTTTCTGAAAATCATTTATTTCAAATTTATCATTCCTTTATACTTTTTATGTGTCTTCATTATGTACTTGGAATTTTCATTTTGAACCAATTGATGGCAGCACTTAATACTTACTTAAAAATTGAATTCATATTTTAGTAATATTTTTTTTAATTAAATTTTATATTTAATTGAAATGTTAAAATTGTTCCTTTTTTTATTTTCTTAAAATTACTTGATGTTAAAATAATAACTAAAATTTTGAGTAGTAATACATTCTACACCCTAACTATGGCCCTTCCATTACAATGACCAATAGGTACATGAAGTCTTGTTCGCTGTTTCATAGACATCATGTTATTTTAACTCCCATTAGAACGTCAGAACAAATTGTCATTTCAATGCAACAACCAAAAGTTGTGTTTCTTTTTTTTTTTTTCGAAATTTCTAAAAAAATCACTCTTAAAATAAGTGTTGCACTTTAAAAGCTAATAATTTTTCATTGACTGTGAATCAATGGTTTACAAAAGTGTCGAGGAAATTATTCAAACCATTTCTTTTGGATTTTCTGCTCAATAAAATTCTTGGATTCCCTATGAATAAAGAAAGAGTGACAAAACTACCAATTGTACTTAACATAAGGGGGCCTGTATATAATGGTAAAAAAGATTATGAAATATCTATTGCTTTTAATTATTGAAAGTTTGATTTATATATTGAATCCTCATGTTCGAACCACAGAGGAGATTCCAGCATGCTCTCAAAACCTTTGTAAATATCCTTTCAAAGGGTTCCATAGATTCATCAATTACATTTTTCTTGCTTAAAAATTTTTTGAAGTGTCATAAGAGGTGGTTCATTTTTGAGTTGTAATCATATTTTTCTTGATATTTTTTGTTTTCTTTTTTCTTAGACATAACAGTTCTCTCTAGGTGTGGTGATT
Source organism: Parasteatoda tepidariorum (assembly GCF_043381705.1). Classification (NCBI taxonomy): domain Eukaryota; kingdom Metazoa; phylum Arthropoda; class Arachnida; order Araneae; family Theridiidae; genus Parasteatoda; species Parasteatoda tepidariorum. Next base: position 16,213,533 of record NC_092205.1, read on the forward strand.
TTTAATGAAAATTACTGCTCGTAAACAGATTAAGCATATTGTTTAGAATAGAATTTAAAATTTTGAGAAAAGTAAAATGTAGACCATCGAAATTCCAATCTGCTTAAATTATTCAAAATTCTGGTCTTCATTTGCACTTTACTTAAAATAATTAAAAATTGTGAGGTAATTCTTAAGAGTGAAGAACAAAGTGTTCCAATATCATGCCATTATTCTCGTAAAAGAAAATTTCAATGTATATTTATTAAAAAAAACTGAATGTCTTTCTATAAATTACGTAGCTTAGACTAACCTATTTTTCTTAAAATATGAAAGTACATTTTTTCTGAAGTGTATTACCAAACTCGTTTTAAAAAAAAAAATTATATCATCAGATGAACAATGTATTTCCCTCTAAAAGTCCAAATTTTTAAATTATATTTTCTTGCATAAAAGTAATGAAAAGTTGAAATTGGTCTGGGTACAAAATTTTCTTCTACATTTAGAAACAACTCTTAAATGTAAATTTTGATAAAGAAACTAGTTTGTAGGAGTAATGTAATTTATTCATGGCAAACTGTAATAGGTAGAAAAAATACATAAAATATTAAAGAGTTCGGAAATTTGCAAGGGTACTTATTAATGCATCATCCGACTAATTTTTTGTGTTATATATTCATATGTTTAATGAAGTGCAGTTTAATTTCTTTTAAAATAATTTTTTATTTAGTTATATATTACAGACTCTCCATAACCTCATTCTGATTATATTTTTAGCCGAAAAACAGAGCTTAACAAGGATGCCTCATGATGAAAAAGTTAAGAAAGTAAGCATTTATGGAAAATTTTATTTTATGAATAAAGAAAGAATGACAAGACCACCAATTGTTCTTAACTTAAGGGGGCCTGTATATAATGGTTAAAACGTGTGTGAAATATCTATTACTTTTGATTATTGAAGATTTTATTTGTATATTGCCTCCAGGGTTGGGTTTTTGACATGACAGTGGTAAAAACTGTGTTTTTACCGGAAAAAACCGTCAAAAACCTACTGTTTTCATTAATTTATGGCATATAGCGGACAATATATTATTTTCACATAATTGCCTTTATAAATGAATGTTGCAAATGATTGCTATTGATTTTGCAACTATATACACGTATTCTTTAGAAGGATATACATTCATATAGAAAGATTGCAATATACTTATTGAAAATAGTGATACTTACTTTTATTATTATAGCTTGATTTGCAAAGGATTCAAAATTTTGCACTTCTTAATTGTTAGAAATAAACAAACAAACAAAAAAGCTTGGAACTATTAATAAATTCAAGAACTAAAAAGAAGAATTTAAAATTTGGCATTTCTTAAATATTAGAAATAAGCTAAACAAAACTTTCAAAACTTGTAACTACTAACAAACTCTAAGTCAAGAATGACTTGACATTCTTCAGTAATGTAATATGCCAAACAAAATGATGCTTGGAAATGTTGAAAATTTTGTTTAGTATCCTAATATTTTACTTCAAATAGTATGTTTTGATATAATCATGTTGGGAAAATGCAAGAATCTGTTCTTAAATATCTTTTAACAACTTTTTTTCTAATTTTATTGCCCAAAAATGAATTAATTTTAAATTATAAGCAGTTAAACTCAAATAAAAATACAGTTTTACCAAAACTATGGGTTTTTGACAGAGGGGTTTTTGACATGACGGTAAAAACCATGGTATAAACGGAAAAAACCGGTTTTTGACAGAGGGGTTTTTGACATGACGGTAAAAACCATGGTATAAACCAGTAAAAACTGTCATGTGTCAAAAACTTGCCAACCCTGATTGCCTCGTTATGCTCTCAAAACCTTCGTAAATTTCCTTTCAAAGGGTTCCATAAATTCATCAAATACACTTTTCTTGCTTAAAAATTTTTGTGAAGTGACATGAGAGGTGGTTTATTTTATAGGTATAACATGTTGTAATAATATTTTCCTTCATTTTATTTTTTTAGACTTAACAGTTGGCAAATTTTTGCAAAACTGAATGCTCGTAAACAAATTAAGCATATGCCCTTAGAATAGAATTTTAAAATTTTGAGAAAAGTAAAGAGAAGAATGACATTAAAATCCGAAATTGCTTAAAGATATTCCGAAGTCTGAACTTTGCTTACCCATTAAGAGGGCCAAGGCCGACTGTGCCCATCTCAGTTTTCTTGACCTTGGGCGAACTTTGCTTACATTTTGCTTAAAAAAAATATTTAAAATTCGTGATTTAATTCTGAAGGTAGAAGAACAAGGTGTTCCAATATCAAAAAAAGAAAAATAAATAAAATATTTGATATCTATAAAAAAAACACTTAATGTCTTTCTAATAATTATGTGTATTATTAAAAGGCGTCAGTCCTTTTTGTGGTTCACAGTCAATGCTGGATGCAGACTACATTTCACCTGGCATACAGGCCACCTGCATTAAGTCTCTGGATGACTGTTTTCTGTGAAATAAATGTTCTTGTTGCAATATACAGGTTGTGAGACAGTTAGGTCACTGCTGTGGACCTATCTCTTTTTTTTTCTTAAAAGTCTTAAATAACTGTCTTGAGTAGGTGTTGTTACTCTTTTGTGGCCTTGACCAGGTTTCTATCTCTGAACTGTTTTCACTGAATAAACACCAGATTTCACAGAAACCCCAAAGTCCCTACATCAGTTTGCCTGTGATTGATCTACCTTTAGACTTCCAACTATCTGCTATCTTGTGGCATCGTCTAAGCCAGTGGTGCGCAAACTAGGGGTCGCCAAGTTTTTTTGAAATACATTATCCCTGCATGCTGCATAATATACAGTGTACATATAAAGAGTGAAGGGCCGTCATTCACTGTTTAATTGCAATTTCATGCTGTCCACTCTTTCTTTGACTGTAATGCGTAATGTATTCTCCATCTGGCTATCTGTGGAAAAACAATATTCCGTTTTATGCAAAAATGCCATCAGAGTGTTAATACAATTTGCATCAACGTATTTATGTGAAACTGGATTTAGCAAACTAGTTTCAATAAAAACTAAATACCACTCGCGCTTAAACCCTGAGGATGATATGGGAATTGCAATTAGCAACATACATCCAAACATCGATAAGATAATTAGAAACTTGCAGCCACATACATCTCATTAAAGGGCAATTACTGATTTTTGTGTTATACAAAAAGTATTTTCTTAAAATCATAAATAAAATTAATATGAGTCAAATATGATGATGTTTTTATTCGATGAAACGAAAGAAATGCGCGAAATATACATCGTATTTGTGAACATTTTTCTCTAGGGGTCGCCAAAAATTTTCTCTCTCCAAAAAGGGGTCGCAGTCGAAAAAAGTTTGCGCACCACTGGTCTAAGCAATGACAACTAGCTATACTAACAAAGAAATTCAATAAACAAGGATTGGGCTAAGCTATGATGTTTCAAAATGCCCATATGTTACAAGCTTAGACTAGCATATGAGTTACCTCTACACAAACGGGCCTATGCCTTACGACGTCACAGGCAGAGATGTCGGCAAAGTGCTAGCTTGGCTGTCATCTGATACCTTTTTTGCATATAGGCATTACTTATTATTTTTTTCTTTTAAAAAATTTTCTTCCTTTAATTTTTTTTATCAGTGTACTTTGAGATCCAGTGGTACCAACTGTTACGATTTGTTTGTAATTATCATGGTTTTTTAGTCAAGATTACAGTTAAGCTATAAAAATTGTGATTTTTGAGCATATTTGTAGTAATCTGTTAAAAGTATTTTTTCCCCCTTAACTATCAAGAGGTATCTAAAATCAAATTGAAATTACTCTAACTTTAATTTTGTTAATGTTTTATGTGCTTATGATTATGGATAGATAATTTGAAAGTTAGCATCCCTAGGCTTCTGTAATTGGGAAGTTTTTTATGACTTCTTGAATTGGATTAGTGCGTACTTTTAATATACATTACTGTGTTTAATTTTAAACAACATAACAACTTACGAAATTACAATGTGCATTGAATTATGATCCAAACAAATCATTCTTTTTTGTTATTTTTATTTAAAATTCTATTTGTTTCAGGATGGTGAAAGCATAACCTGGGAAGATGTAGGATGTAAGTATTGATTTGAACATCTCTCTATATATATAAAATAGAAAATCTATGTGTACTTTTTTAACTCAAAAATAGGTCCACCGATTTTGATCACAGTTTATTCTGCTTTTTTGCCAGCATGTGTGGGGTGGTTTTTAGTACAATTTCTACTTGCCCAGGAGGTACAGTTGAGCAAGAAACAAAATCTAATGTTTTTAACTCAATGTTACAAATTCAACTTATATTTTTGGCTTCATTGATTGGCATGATATTTTTGCCACAAGTTACTACAATTTAATATTTTTATAAATTTTTTTCATTCCACTTCATTAAAATTTTTATATGCAATTTTGGAAGAAAAAAAAAAGTTTTTTTTTTCTTTTTTAGTATTCCAAAATTAGATGCTATGGAAACAACATGTTGTAAAATTTTTACCCTTTTAATTTTAAAAAAAAAAAAATTATACAAAATCTGGAAGGAGAAAAAACTGAAACATCAGCTTTTAACTTACTTAACTCGTTACGATCAGCTTGGATATTTTCCACAGATTTTAATTATTACATGTTTCAGTTAATTATGAAGTTTAGTTAATTTATTCTTCTTTGTTTAGGTATGCAAATTCAAATCTAATTTTGTAGATGGAGGTGTAGAACTTAACAATAGTCTGTGTTTATTTTTTGTCCTTCTGTTCTTTGTTGTACATGTTAATTTACAATATACAGTAGAACCCGTTTAAGAAGTTTTTCAAGGGAGTGGAAAGAAACGACTTATTAAACGGGAAAACTTATTAAACGGTGAAACTTAAAAACACATTAATAAAAAACTAAAAAATTTGAAATTGTGTAACTTATATTAAATTCTCAGCCTAATGAAATAAATATTGAATTTTAATATTCATTTAGAAAAAAAATTGCTAATAAATAAAAACAAAGTAACCTACTTTATTTTTTGTTTCTTACAATGTAATATACGTTGTTACAATAATTGACTAGATTTCTGTGAGAAAAAATCGTGTAAAGTGGTTTGTTTTTGTCTTTTCTCACCTACCTTTAAGTAAAAATTGTCCAACTGCTGTAAAAATTTAAACATTTCCGGGGTTACATTTTCAACAGTGTAAATAAATTTCCTAAAAGTATCCAGCCCTTTCCTGGCATCAGAAAAGCTAGGTGGTTTAGCAATATCTTCTTCAGTTTCACTGAATTCTTCTGTATCATTTGTAACATCACAAATATCCTCTAATGTCAGCATATCACAAGGTAAAATTTCGTCGTCAACGGATACATATTCTTCAAACGATGCTGTGAAATTAAGTTTATTTTTGAATGACTTCCAATCATTAACAAAATTTACGTTTGTTTCTTCGTCTTCATCTGATATTTCATATTCAGCTTCTAAGAGATATTCTTCAGTTGTATCTCCGTCAGAGAATCCAGCTTTCCGAAAACAGTTAGCAATGGCAGATGGTGTTATTAATTCCCATGCTGATACAATTAACTCAATCGCTTCTAACATATTGACTTTTTTTAGCTCTCCAGTATTTTCAAGTCCTTCCAGCATCCGTTTCACAAGTCGCATTTTATAATGCTGCTTAAATACCTTAATAACTCCCTGATCCATTGGTTGTAGAACAGAAGTAGAATTTGGTGGTAAGAACTGCAACTTGATGTTAGTGTACTTATTCTCCTTGGAATGAGCAGCGCAGTTGTCTACGAAGATTATGATGTTTCGTTTTTCTTTTCGCATCTTACTGTCTAATTTTTTCAAATACGTTTCAAAAATTTTAATTGTCATCCAGGATTTTTGATTACTGTCATAATCACAAGGCAGTGACTTAACATTTCGAAAGCATCTTGGTTTTTTCGATTTACCGATAACTAAAATCGGTAATTTTTCTATACCATTCATACTGGCCCCAACTAAAATTGTCAAACGTTCTTTACTGTTTTTTCCGCCATGACAGGGTTCACCTTTAAAGGCAAAAGTTTTATCTGGTAAAAGATTGAAAAACAGTCCACATTCATCCATGTTAAAAATGTTCTTTGGTTGATACCCTGAAATAATTTCAGGTAATTTAGCTTTCCATTCTTCAGCTTCTTGTAAATCAACGCTGTTACAATCTCCTTTAATTGTTTTATAAACTAGACCAGCTCTTTTTTTCATCCGATCAATCCATCCATTGGAAGGCGTAAAATCAACATTCAATTTCTCCGCAATCTCTAATGCTTTTCCTCTAAGAAGAGTTCCGTTGACAGGTATGTTGGCGGATCTTGCTTGTTTAAACCATATCATCAGTTTCTCTTCAATATTTTCGTATTTTCCTTTCTTCACTTTTTTTACTTTCTGGGATGCACCGGAACAAGAAGAGTTTAAGATGATGTCTTTCTTAGCAATAATGCCATTTAACGTAGTAACAGGAAGATCTAAATTTTTTGCTATTTGAACTCGTGTTAATTGAGGATAGCTGTCAACAGCTTTTAAAATTTTTACTTTGTCATCAATAGATAGAGCTTTACGCTTAATGCCTTTACAGGACATTTTCCACAAAAATCAAACTTTTTACGATGATTTTTAAGATAACATAAGCGCCTACACTAAGAAAATTTTCAACGAAATGCTGCTAAATGTTTAGATGTATCTTTCTCTTCAGTTATTGAATGGGTGTGGACAGCAGTGAAGTTCGTGAGTCACCAGGCTATTCATTTAAGGTGGACACAATGACAAAGCTATTCCCTACATTCTTATCAGTTTCATAGTTCATCTAAAGGTTCACATTCCTTTGCTCACACCTGTTCCTGATAAGTCACCTTTCTTTGTAACAAAGGAGTGATGAAGGTCAGTGGTCAGTACCCATACATGTGTTTGTAAGGGCAAGTTAAAACTAAATAAGACATTTTAAATAAAATTTTAAAAAATTGAAATTAGGAGTGGAAACTTCTTAAACAGGAAAAAAACTTCTTATAAAAGTAAATTTAACATTATGGTAATTGGTTTTTTTAAAAAATAACTTCTTATGCGGGAAAACTTCTTAAAAGGGAACTTTTTAAGCGGGTTCCACTGTAAATTTACTCAGTAAAATTTACAATTATTATTATATATACAGTATACGCTTTTTAATATGATGTCCCATTACTGCAACCATTCCTTTATAATGGAGTCTTGTTTGCTGTTCCATAGACCCCATGTTATTTCAGCACCCATTAAGACTGCTTTAACACCAAATTGAACCATTCCTTCCAATATTGATATAGTGACTGAAGTTTTGTTTCTTTTTTTTAATTCACCAAAATCACTCCTAAAACTGCAGCCACACATTTTTATGCTTTGAAAAAAAAAAAACCTTTTTTTCCCCATTGACAGTGAGTCAATGATTAACATAAGTCTGGAAGAAGTTACTCAAATCATTATTCCTTTTGCTGTTACCGCTCAATAAACGTAAAACATCCTAAATTCTCTATGAATGAAGTAAGATTAACAAAACCTCCGATTTTTAATTTAGAGAATCCTGGGCGTATTCAATCTTCAAAAAGATAGCAAAATATCATAACCTTTGTACATTTCTTTTAAAAGAGTTCATTGAATTCATATTTTTCTAGTTTGTATCACATTCCTCTTCATTTTATTTTTGCTCAGACCTAACAGTTCTGTAGACCTTTCCTTTTTCGCAAAAATGTCTGTTGTAAACGGATTAAAAAACTTGTAAACGGATTTTAAAAAATTTCAAACAATGTGCACTAGCTTTACGTAACAACATGGAAGAAGCTAGTTGAAAACCTCTTTTATTGGTGTAATATCTGATTAGCTTGCTTTTTGGCTGAATGTTTTTATTCATTACAAGGAGTTAATTTCCTCATATTTAAATGTGATAGCATTTTCAGTTTTGATTTTTTTTTTTTGTAAGAATCACTGTATAAACTAAATTTTTATGATATATTACTATTTATTTAAAGTTAAGTATGTATATTATAAATGATTGCTTTTATGTGTTTAGTTGTTTATGAAACAATTTAAATAATAATTCTTCATAATATGACTTACTTCAGCGTGGTCAATGAGAAGAGTTTTCATTATAGAAATTTATAAATACTAGGAGGCTTCGCCCCCTGCTCCCTGGCGCTCGCCAATCCCCGGAACTGCTTTCGCAGTTCATTTCGGATTGCTTCGCAATCCAATGCTCGCCTTGCTCGCTCATTGGATACGTTCTTAATGTCTAGCTTTTGCATATTTTTTTGAATACCAGCTTTTGCATACTTTTCCGAAAACTTTTCACTGTAAAAAATTCTAAACCTGTACATTTCAATATTAATTTGAAAATGCAAGCAGTTCTCATATTTTTCTTAATCACACTATCCTAAATTTCAGTTGTTGAGAAAAGTAACTGTTGTAAGTTTTGTTTTAAAGTCTTTCCCACCAGAGGGCTAAAGCCATGTGTTGTAAAACAATATGAAATAGTAGTCTGCCACTGAACGCCGGATGTAAAGCATCGGCTTTGATGAAGATAATTTTGTATTTTTAATTCTCTGAAGGGCGCCACCTTAATAATATGGAATTTGTAAAATAAATGTATATATTTTTGATTGTTGATGAAGCCCATCATTTTGTGTTTTCATCAGTGTTCAGAAGCAGAACAACTATAAGTTTTTTATTTTATCACAAAAAAATAAAATGTATAAAAAACAAAGAAAAGAGTAAGAAAATGAGTATAGTCATAGAAAAAGTTAAAATTATAATATAGTATTTGTCAGTTAAAATAAAACTTTTTGTTTAAGTCATTGCTAACAATTCAAATTTCTCCGAGGCAATTCTAAAGTATAAATTAAGGTAGTATTGTTAAGTTGAAACACAATATTTTTAGTTTTGATGTCAACAATACAATTCAATTTTTCACAAAAACGATTGTTTCCATTGTTAAGTTCAATGTCAACAATTCAAATTTTTCTGAGGCAACTCTTAACCTCTAAATATTATTTTTTTTATGTACACATTTCTAAATGTCAGTATTCAACCACAAAACAACTTAAAGTCCTCAAATTTAGCTTGAAGTTGTAAAATGTAATTAAAGAGGGTCATAGCAATAATGAAAGTAGAAGTAAAGTTAGTATCGTAAAATTTAAACAATATTTTTAATCAATGAGCCAAGTTTTTCAAGAAGCAGTTGTAGAAGTAGGTTGCTTATTTAAAACTTTTTATAGAATTTCTTTAAAAACACAATTGTTAATTAGGGCATTTGGCGATACAACACTTATAGAACTGAAGGATTTGTTACGTCAAGCTCTCAGGTGTCATAATTTTGATATAGTTGCGCTTTTATGTCATTTTGATTTATGTTGCTAAGTTAACTTTCAAAAAATTCTATGGCTGGCAACAGCATTTTTATTTTTTAAGTTGTTTATTTTTATTTCTTTCAGAATTCGTTATTTTTTTAGAAAAATGTTTTTTAACCTAACAGAATTCCTTGCCGACTGATATATGAAGAAAATAAAGTAAATATTTAAGTGTTGTGAAAAGAATCTTATTTAGTTGTACAAATTACTTCAGCCAAAATTTGGGAGCCACGTAAGAGAATTATGTATAATAGATTAGATCAGAAACACATCATTAAAAGGCAGACTGCTTTGGTGTTTTCAAAACGTAAACAAAACAAAGCAAACGTTGCCACCGGCAGAAAAGAAATACAGCCAAAATTTGGGAGCCACGTAAGAGAATTATATATAATAGATTGGTTATAAATAAATACAAATCTTGTAAATTGTTGTCCTTCCAACATGTCATCAAATTATAGAATAGAGTATATATTTAACTAGCGATGTAACAAATAGTGATTTGGCTGAACGGCTAGATACCGAATATTAGGTTAAAAAAATCTGACAAATAGCAGCATTTTAAAAAAAAAAGCATTAATGATTATTTTTTATAGAAAAATAAGTTTAGACCTTATTGAAAAATAACCAAAACATAGCTATGTTATTTATATGGGGCACAATGCATACCTGCCAAAATTGCCTGTTTTTTAACGAAGACTCCTATATTTTACACTTATCTCCTGTTTACTCAAATTTCTGCTTATTTTCTGGAGAAATTTAAAAAAAAATTTTTTTTTTAAAGATTAAATATCCTCTAATAGCAAAAATACTTCTATTCCTCAACAAATTTGGCCAGTTTCGTAGTTCTTGTGCGCTGCTATGCTGACCAAACAAGATCTAATGTGAATGCTGCTGGGAGTTGTTTATGCAGTGAATAATTTTTTCTCTGATAACAAGTATGTTATTTACTAACAGCAATAAGTTTGTTTGTTTGCACTGTATTGTTACCAATCGTAAGAACCCCCGTGGCAGAATCGCGGCGACATTGTCGCAGAACTTAATAGAGTTCTTGCAGAAAGATTTTTCTTTTTGGAAGTAAAATAATTTGCTTCGCTTTTTGCAGAAATTTACACTTAAAATTTGAATCGCGCATTTAAATAATTACTTTTTGAAGTGCTCAATTTATGCTAATATAGTAAATCTATTTTAATTGTATTTTTAGCAGTTATTTACATTGATTTTCACGTAGCTTTTAGATATCCCGATATATTTCAGGCGATACGGGAAGTTGGAATCATGCTTTTGATCATTTACTTTTTATTATTTTTTTTGTCAGTTATTGCTTTTAATTTTCACTTATTTATTTTTTTTGAAACCCAATATTTTTTATACGATATTGTTTATTGCAACAGTCAAATCCTAAAACGAAACATGCATTTGAGTAACTTCTTTCTGAAGAGACTAATTCTCGCGATTTCCTCGTCGATCTGTTTTACAGTAATTACTGCTACGGATTTCATGATATTTAATTTTTTTTTAATGTGATGATGACTTACAAAATGCGAAAAAGGAAATAATTAGTGCACCCCTCTCCTCCAGAAAAATGCGAGAATATCGCCCATAATATTTGAATCAAAAAGTATTACCTATTCAATTAACATATTAAAAAAATTACATTGTTTTTTTGTTTTTGTAAACACAGCGTTTTTGTTACCTTAAATAAGTAACATACATCTTTGTTATTATTGAAAGTGTTTTGCAGAAAGATATTAGTGCTAGAGAATTTTGACGCAGAAAGCTCGATAAAATTCTGCCACTGGGGTCAGAACAAAAATGTATTCTGTTTTCAGTATCATTCATTGTGGATGTCAATTAGGCAACTAGAAAATGAACTATATGAAAGACAGTTCAAAATTTTATTACAGTTGTTATGTTAGGGAATTTTGCATAGCAACACAAAGTGCATGATAATTTTCTCTAAAGTAAAAAAAAAAAAAATATGAGCTGAATTTCACTCTTCACTTTTTTATGAAAAGCTTGAAAGCTTGCTTTTGACTAAAAGTAATTTTTCTGGTATGAACAGAACTTTTATAAAAATTTCCTGTGCAAAGCCAAATCAACTACTAGCTACTTATGTTCAAAATAGAAATATGCAAAAATTCTGTACAATAAAGCTAATTAATATAAAATACTGTATAGCTATATTATGTTTTACCTGCGATAAGTGTAAATGGTTATATTATTTCCAATTTTACTTTTCTCTTTTTCAATTATATGTTAATATATGATGTATATCAAAACTGTAAATGTAGCCCAAAAAATATTGCTAGTAGAATCTCTGTTATGTTATTTCTTCAATGTTGGCAGGTATGTAATAGAAACATTTAAAGTAATAAAAATAATTATATATTAAGATAATTAGAAATATTTGAGATAAATAAAAAACTAACAGCGATTTTTTAAAAAAAACTGCAAAATTGAAAAAAAGAGAAGTGAAAAAAAATGTATTTTAATTCTTAAGACAAAACTTCAATGGTAAAATTAATTCTGGGAAAAAATACCCATAAAACGTTAAAAGGGATAAAGTCTATCATAAAGGCTTTTAAAATTTCCACGCTATTAAAATATTTCCCATTAAAAAAATTATTAACAAAAACAAAGTCAAAAAAATAATAATCCATCTTAATTTTGGAGAGAAAAAAATTTAAAAGCTAAACATCTCAGTTTTTCAATTACTCTAATTTCAAGTAAAAGTGAAGAAAAATAATAGAGTCTAATAAAAACCATTTTAATTTCCACATCATAATAAAAAACTCTATTGAAAAAAAAAATTTTAAAAAAGCAAAAGTTGAATAGAAACTAAAACAAAAATCGTTTTTAAAAATCTTAATGTTTAAATAAAAAATGTAACGCTAAAAATCTAATCAATTTAATTTGAATCAATTTCATTTATTCACATTGCCATATTTTTAGAAAAAAAGTGTCCATGAATAACGTTCATTTGAAACACTCTTTAAATATTTTGTGTTGTATAAAAAATACTAATAAAATGAAAAGTTAATATAAAAAAATGCAAAAAAAGAAACAGGAGAAAAAAAAATTTGTGCTTAGTTTTGAAGTATAACTTTAACGTTTAGAATCACAGTTTTCTGTGTCATAGGTTATCTGTTTTTCTGCACTAGGAAAAAGTGACAATAAAATAGCAAAAACGAAAATAAAAGTTCTCAATTCTTAAAAAGAAAGTATTGAAAAAACGACATAATTGACTTGTCTTGATATAATTTTAAAAAGATCAGAAGTACATTTACTAACGCGTGGTTCAGTATAAAGTAACTTAGTTTCAAAACTTCAAATTTCCATCTGTTTTTCAGATCATAAACTGATAAGATTTAGAACTTAACAAATACGTTTAGAAACTATTTCTAATAATGTATATGTATAGTGTAAAAAAAAAACAATTTTAGATTGTTATTTATTGAATCTATACACATTCCCCCCCCCCCAAAAAAAAATTGACAATAAATACTTTGCAAAATATTTGGCAGAATACTTGGCCAAACGTTCAGCAAACCAAATATTCAGCAAAAAGGTCAAGTACCGAATTGTGGCCAAATATTTGTAACATCCGGATGTAACAGAGTTAAGTGAACTTATAGTTTAGTTTTCTAAATAATTTTCATTTAATAAAATCTTGACAGTTTATAAATTACATAAAACTAGTTCAGTCAAAAAAATTTTATGCATAAAAATCTCTTTAGAGGTTTGCCATCTTAAGGTAAACACAAGGCCCATGATCCTTAGTTCTCTTATGATCTGACTTATCTCGCCATTTGTAAGCAATTTATCTGACTTAAATATTAATTTTTATCCCTAAATAGTAAATCTTTCGATAAAGAAATCATCTATTTCTGTCTAATCTAATTCAGGAATTGTCTAATTCAGGTTATATAATGCTGCAAGTCCTACTTGGAGCTAGTATCATTAAATCCCACATTTAGTTCAGTTTATATATAAAATTATATTTTTAGGGTTCACCTTAAAAACTACTGCCGTATCTGCTGTTGTTGGTGGCACTGCCTTAGCTCTTCCTGCTATTGGTTTTACTGCTGGTGGTGTTGCAGCAGGTTCCTGGGCTGCTAGTTTTCAGAGTGCATATCTTGGTGGCACTATAGCATCTGGGAGTGGTTTTGCACTTCTACAAAGTGCTGGAGCTGTTGGATTGGCTGCTACTACAAAAGCTGCAGCCATAGCTGGCAGTGCCAGTGTTGTTGGTACTCACTCGGCTGTGAAAAAATTTATGACAAATGATGAAACTAATAGTCAACATACTTCAGAAGAATCAAGGGTATCTAAGAGTACTTTTGCACGTTTACAAAGTGCTGGTTCTGCTGGATTAGCTGCAAGTTCACAAGCTGCTGGCATGGCTACCAATGCTGTACTTACTGGTACTAACTCAATTGTGAAAAAATTTATGACAAATGATGAAACTGATAGTCAACATACTTCATTAGAATCAAGTGCATCTAAGAGTACTTATGCACTTTTACGAAGTGCTGGTGCTGCTGGATTGGCTGCAAGCTCTCAAGCTGCTGGCATAGCTGCCAGTGCTGTAGTTGCTGGTGCTCACTCAGTTGTGAAAAAATTGAAGAAAAATGATGAAATTGATAGCGGACATACTTCAGAAGAATCAAGTGTATCTGGGAATGCTTTAACACTTTTGAAAAGTGCTGGATTGGCTGCAAGTTCACAAGCTGCTATTGCAGCTGGCAGTGCTGTAGTTGCTGGTGCTCACTCAGCTGTGAAAATATTGAGGAAAAATAATGAAGCTGATAGTGGACATACTTCACAAGAATCAAGTGCATCTGGGAGTGCTTTAACACTTTTAAAAAGTGCTGGATTGGCTGCAAGTTCACAAGCTGCTATTGTAGCTGGCAGTGCTGTAGTTGCTGGTGCTCACTCAGCTATGAAAATATTGAGGAAAAATAATGAAGCTGATAGTGGACATACTTCACAAGAATCAAGTGCATCTGGGAGTGCTTTTGCGCTTTTAAAAAGTGCTGGAGCTGCTGGCTGGTCTGCAAGTTCACAAGCTGCCATCACAGCTGGCAGTGCAGTAGTTGCTGGTGCTCACTCAGCTGTTAAAAAATTTAAAAAGAATAATGAGACTGATAGTGAGAAATGAGTTTTCTAGATGCACAAGTCTCTCAATCGAATTATAATGAAATGCACCTGGCACCTATTTCCCCTAATATCTATCAAAAGAGTGAAGAATATTACTCACCCCTGAAATTGTTAGAATAATTTTTTTATTTTTCTTTTATTTATTTATTTGCAATTTCTATGGGGAAAAAAAGTTTAATTTTCATTGAAAAACATTTGTATCTCAGTAACAATCCATCCATTTTGTCCACTGAATATTCAAATTATTCATAAGATTCAATTCTGCTATCTTATTGAGCCAATCAAAGCTTCGATGACGCTGAGAGATATTAAGTTACAAATATAAAATTTTGTACAGAATTTCATTGTAAGAGATAGTAACTTTTAAGTACTTCCAACGAAATGTATATATATGTATATATATTTTTAATTTAAAGCGTGTGTAGTTTAATTACTGCAATTTTTGGTGCATTAAGGCAACAGAGAATATCAATTCAGTTATAAATTTTCACTTACTGTTTAATGATGGTAGGTGACCCTTTTTTACATAACTACTGAAAGATTTAAAACGTTAGACACACTTTAATGTGTAGCTTTTTCCTTAGTGTATAAAACATACCGCAGACAAGTGTCCTTGGGTTGATCCTAGCCGATGCCAAAGTACTTTACGCACAACTGATTTAATTGTGAAATGTTATTACATTAGCAATGGGTCTATTAATTTACACTTTTTTACCAGCGTAAATATTTTTGGCAAATATATAATTATGTATGAATTTAAACATATTTGTAGCAGCTATATTTTCCTTGCGTCTTCTATTTTTTCTACATCTTGTATGTTTTTCTATACCTTGTTAAGACTATATTACTTGTTTTTATATTATTATTAGAACTTGTTGCTAAATATTTGAATTATTAATTAGTAATGCTAAATAAAGTTCTAAATTATTGGAAAGTGTTATATTATAAAAATGATTATTTATGTTTTTGGTTATTGAAAATAAAAAATTTATTCCTCAGTGCTATGTTAGTTTAATTTTCACTTTTTCTCAATAAAAAGTTATTATTATTTAACTGATTATCTAAATCAACATTCCCAACCCATAGACCGTTGCCTGAAAGTGGGCTGTTGTGTGCTGCATAGTACTCGGGGTTGGCTCTTGAGACTAAAGCTATTTATTTTCAGTACAGATACTGACTCTTTGGTGTAGGAGAGACAGTGCTAAAAATACTTTTAATATTTTTTAAAACTTTTATCATTTGTTTTTGAGCTAAGAGTGAATGTAACAAAGTTTTTTTTCTTTTTAAATCAAAATTGTTGTTACTTGTTATAATTCATAAGCATCAAAGTTTCTTTTTTTTTTTTTTCAACATTGATGATCTACACTACTAAAAAGTTTAACTTTTGATCTAAATGATTTATCAGCTCGAACATTTTAAATTGCAATATCTTTAATCAAAAGCTACAAGATTGTTTAGATTTCTAACAATTAAGATAGTTTGAGTTATTTATTAAATAACTCTAATTAAAAACTAAGAAGTTTCTTGTTCTCTCTTTTTTTTTTTTTCCCTTTAAAATTTTGTTACAGTAATTTCTAATTCTTAATACACGATGATGAGGGAAAATATATTAGAACTAAATATATTTTCTTAATATCAGACTATAAATGACCACCCTTAATATACATTTTTAATTCTTTTTGTAAAAAATTATGCATATAAGGTGGTATATATCAATATGTAAGTGTGAAGGAACAATAACGAGGTTTGAAATGTTTTTGGGACACTAGAAAAAAAATGAGGAAATTTTAAAAAAAACCAATAGAATCGCTTAGTGATATGGTATACAAATGGAAGTTTTTCACTGTTAACTTATAGAAAAAAAAACGTTTTCATATTTTTTTTATCTTTTTAAAACTTCTCATATTTTTTTTCTTGATTTTATTATGACGAATTTGTTATTGTATATAGGTTATGTATAATACTATTAAGTCTTAGAGCGTGAAGAACCCGATAACTAGATCAAAAGTTATTCTGGGNTTTTTTTTTTTTTTTTTTTGCGTTCTGTACTTACATCAATTTTAGTTAAACCATTTATTTTCTTTTTAATTATTATTACTCTAAAGCTTTTATGTAGGAATTTCCCTTTTAATATATGTTAGCAAAGATCAGACAATGAATCATAATCTTAAAAGTATATCTAAATATATAATACCAAACAATGGCCCTTTACCTTTGAAAAACAACAGTGTAAGTTGATACTGTGCATTATCCCGTAACTTTTTGAGAAAAAGTTAGTGTAGATAATACAAGTCAAGTATACCGAGTAATGTGGTTTTCTCATATGTACCAAAAGAAGTGTTAGTGATTATATATAATAATCAGACAAAAAATGTATGAGCAACACACCCGTTAGTTTTTTTCTGGTACTGATAGTTTTCTCAATCTATCCTAAGTAAGAAATCTGTAGTCACTTCAAAAAAGGGAAGAAAAATAATTCCAGATTTAAAAGTATTTATAGCATTTAACCACATATGTTGTTGTTGTCGTCGCCTATTAAGGCAGAGGAGGTGCGATTGTTCTTGTTTTTCCAGTGGTGCCATCTATGGTAAAGAATTCGACTTCTGCCACAAACACGCCACACCCGTTTATAGGGCAGACCCATTCATTTATCTAGAGATCGTAATTTTTACTTGAACCAGAGAATGATCAGTGTCCAATTCAGTAATCCCAGGCGTATAATTAGTTTTGAGAACAGGAGTTCGAATCCAGCCAGTCGAAGACACCCAGTGTAGTAAATGGTGGCTGGTGCACGTTAAATCTGTCGGGGTAAAAAAGTCCTTCATGTTGGCTGAATTCGAACTCCCGTTCTCACGAACGTGAGTCCGGTGTTCTGCCAACCAGGCTATCCCAGCACTTTAAAAACATATATAAAACAATTATTGGAAGGGTATAAGTATATTTTTTTACTTGAAAGAATTCATTAATAAAAAATTTAATAATTTTTTTCTATCGACATATGATAAAGGGAAAAATAGTGTTAGGTAAGTCAACTTTACTTAGAATCTAAGTGAATAGTGTTGTGAGCATTCCATTCGAATCAAGTGATTCGCATTTAAGTGATTAAATCATGTTATTAAAATTAGTGATCTAAAATACTCTATTCGAATTGAGATCTGAATCACTTGATTCGAATCACTGATCTGAGTCACTTAATATAAATCCCGAATCACTTGATTCAAATTGTGAACCCAAACGCATGAATCGAATCAATGATCCGAATCACTTCATAAGAATCGGTGATTTGAACCATTGATTCGAATTGTAATCCGAAGCGCATGAATCAAATCACTTTACAAGAATCAGACATTTGAAGCAATGATCCGAAACACATGATTTGAATCATTAATTCGAATTACTGATCTTAAGCACTTGATTCAAATAGTGA
This sequence comes from Parasteatoda tepidariorum, assembly GCF_043381705.1. Lineage (NCBI taxonomy): Eukaryota > Metazoa > Arthropoda > Arachnida > Araneae > Theridiidae > Parasteatoda > Parasteatoda tepidariorum. The sequence goes on from NC_092205.1 coordinate 16,231,518, forward strand.
TCCAAATCGCAGTATTCGAATCACTGATCTGAATCACTTGATTCAAATAGTGAACCAAAACGCATGAATCGAATCAGTAATCCGAATCACTTTTATAAGAATCGGTGATTTGAATCATTGATTCTAATCACAGGATATGAATCAATTGATTCGAATTGTGATCCGAAACGCATAAATCGAATCACTTTACAAGAATCAGACATTTAAAGCAGTGATCCGAAACACATGATTCGAATGACTGATCTTAATCACTTGATTCAAGTAGTGATCCAAATCGCCTTATTCGAATCAATGATCCGAATAACTTGATAAGAATCAGGGATTCGAATCATCGACCCTAATCGTATGGTTTGAATCAGAAATCTGAATAACATGATTAGAAACACTGATTTGGATCACTTGATTCGAATAGTGATCTGAATCGCATGGTTCGAATCAGTGATCCGAATCACAGGATTTGAATAACTTATTTCGAATCATTGATCAGAATCACATCATTCGAATCAGTAATCTAATTTACTTGATTCGAATATAATCGAATCCAAATCGCTGGGTTGAGTCACTTGATTCGAATCAGTGATCGGAATCACATAATTAGTATCAATTATCTGAACTCGCTTCATTCGAATAGTGATCCGAATCACTTCATTCAAATTGTGATCCAAATCGCATCATTTGTATCACTGATCTGAAATCACTTGACTTGAATAGTGATCTAATTCACTCATTAAGAATGAGGGATTCGAATCTCATGATTTGAATCTCTTGATTCGAATACTAATCCGAATTGCATGATTTTAATCACTGATCTGAAATCAATGGCTTCGGATAGTGATCCGAATTACTTTTTTCTTAATAATATTCCGAATCACATGATTTGAATCACTTGATTCGCATCACTGATCTGAATTGTTTGACTGATTTGAATCCCTTGACTTGATACACAAATCAAAATCACAGGATTCAAATCAGTGATCTGCGTCACTTGATTCGAAATCGGCGCTTTCACACTTTCACAACGCTATTTTAGCGCAAACCAAGTGTTTCATACTGTAATTTGTCTCACGTCCCATTTTTGAAAGAAAAACATTATCAATTGCATAGTTACAAAACTATTACAGATATTCTATGAGTAGAGACGTATATATTTTGAATATAAAACGTGACATTATAGTACAATAAAATGCAAAAGTACAGCATAAGAATAAAAAATTAGTATATGAAGAGTTAAAGACAAAAAGTATGAATAACTTTTTATTTTATTTGGAAACAGCACTTTCAAAAATAAAAAAAGAAGAGCAAATCAATTGAAACAGGAAACAACATTAAAATCGCGAAACGGTCGAAAACGTCATCTGGGACAACATCTAGAAGACCGGTTCTTCCCTCTCCTCCTCTTCCCAGTTGGAGATATTTTCTGTTTTGTTATTTGTTGGCGTTGCCTGCCGAAAACAAAAACCATTACAACAAGAATACTATTAAACTACAAGTAATATTCTTGTAATTTTTTAACATATTCTATGATCCAAACGTTTATTCTTTTTTCAAAACGTATTTACTTTGGCATCAATCTGTAACAATGATTTTTCGCATTTTTTAAAAAAATTAAATGAAGTATTATGTAAATTGTTTGTTTGTCATGCATTTGCTTTATTTATTTCACATACATATTTCATTGGTTTGACAGCTATTTCCTGCGTTAATTTTTGTTTTCAGAAAATAATGAATATTAAATATGTTTAGTTATTTCATTTTACTTTTGAAGATAAAGATATTTCCAATTTTTATTCACCTGTTGTAAAATTACATGCTGTGTTGTAGTTAAAAAAAAATAATAATTTCGTGGTATACATTATTTATTTTTCTTAGACTATAGCTGAGTATGCTTCTTAAAAAATGCATTGCTTTATGTTTTTGTTTTTACATCATATTTTCCATTGTAATTTTAATTGACTAAATTAAAAAAAGAAATACAATTCAAAGACATGAACTTCTCTTCATGCATAACCATTAATCATAAACCATATTTTACCTCAACTTTTTGAAGATGATAAATGCCATTACTATTACAATTTGTTCAGAGAACATTAACATAGATTTATGATGACATGTTTAGATATGTGTAACAGAGATAAATCCATATATATATATATATAATTTAAAAATAGTATATTTTATTATTCTTTTAAGATAAAATTTGTTTTTATTATACTTAAGTAGTGCAAACTAAACGTTTTATAGTTGTTTGATCTTTTTAAAATTAGTCTGCACATGTATATTAATATAATTAATCTCCTGATTTTTTTATTTATTGTTTTATTTTGCATACTACCAAGCTTGCACCTGTGGGGAATTTATTATCGACAATGTCAACCTTCATCTATTAAAAGCAGGGTTGGGTTTTTGACGTCAAAAAGTGGTTTTTGACGTCAAAAAGTGGTTTTTGACATGACAAGGGTATAATACTGGTTTAAACCGTCAAAAACCCGTCAAAAATGTCAAAAACTGAAGTTTGCCAAGAAAATATATAAACTTCAAAACTACCAACAGTTGCCATGCATTATATTAAAATTTAATTATACTATAGGTAATCAGCAGGTTTTAAAATATTTTTTAATTAAAATTAAGGTAAAATAACAGATTTAAAATCTCAGAAATTTATATTCAAATGCATGTGCAGAAAAATTTTGCACAAAAATTGTTTAAATATTTATATTTAAAAAAATTTTTTTTCTTTTTGATACTTAAGAAAATTAAAAGTTTATTACTATGCATTTTTGACATATAAGGAACATATAACTAATATTTATAAGGAACTTACAAGTTATGTTGTATAAATACAAACTTGATACAAGTGTATGAAAAAAAATTTTAATGTTATACCGAATATCTTTATTATCCAGTATGTTAATTTGAATTTAAAAGTAGTTATATTTGTGAATAATGATAAATATAATTCATATTGTTTATTATATTTATTTATAATTATTACACTTATCATTTTAAAACAATTTTTATCTCTTAATTTTTTTTTCTCCACTTGTATTAAGAATACAAATAATGCATATCTTGAAAGCAAGAAGTAATTATTCAACAGCTGAATATTTAGATATTCAACAAAACTATATAGTATTCAGCAAAATGAAATTCACAAGTATTTGGATAAACTAAATTTTCAGCATAGTAAATGAATAGGCTGAATATACTGTAAATCGACACTAACTACTCTGTGTATTTAACAGAAAGCACTTAAATTTGTATTGTCTTATGTTAAAAAGATTATTAAGAAGATTTAAAAGAATATTAAAAAGATTTTTCTTTAAAAGAAGATGTCTAATGTACAAAACTGCTAATGTTTATCTTTAAAAATGTCTAATTTTTAGTATAATCTATACTATACACTAAATTTGGTTATAAATAAATTTCTTAATAATATCACTGCAGATTTTCAATAACACATGAAAATGAATACATAATATTACAAAAGATGTGAGTTTTCAAAAGTACAAGATTTTGGTTACTATTCAAAATATAAGTGTTTCTTCAAAATTTTAAATTTATTTTTTCTAGAACATATTTAGAAACACTATCCTTTATAAAAAATATATAAATTTTATGTATTAATTAAATTTCACATATGAATATAGGTTTTTGACATTTTCGACATTTTTGACAGTGAGGTTTTTGACGTGACGGTTTAAACCATGGTTTAAACTGTCACATGTCAAAAACCTGCCAACCCTGATTAAAAGGTGCCCCAATATAGAATCGAGTTAACATGTCTTATATACTAGTTATTTGGTATTTGTAGTGGTAGTTACGCCACATTGGAAGGTTAACATAGTCGATAATAAATTCCCCACACACTCATAACATGTGTAATTTATAATTTTTATTAAGGATTTTTAGAATATATTTCAACAAAATATTATTTAATATTACATTTATGAATTTTTAATTGGACTTACTTTAGCTTATGCAAGCTAAAATAAAATAAGCCAAGGAAGTTTTAATTACTTTAATGCCTACATTCAATTAATAAACAAGCTCAGTAGCAGAGAAATCAAAATAAATGTAATTCACGAAGATGCAGTACCATGTTGTGCTTTGGACCAATTTTTTTTAAAAAATGTTCTTGACATTCTTTATTTTACAAAAATTTTTTACAGTAAATGTAAAATGTATTGTTTTTTAAATTGTTGTGAAAAAATAATATAAAGTTTAAATTGATCAAAATTACAACATTTTTCCCTACATTTAGGAACGACACTTACAAGTAAATTATGATGCAGAATCAAGTTTGTTGGAATAATTTTATGTGTAATTTCCGTAAGAAAGAATATATTAAAGATTTAAAAGATTCAGAAATGTATTCCATTTCAGAAATTTACATGAGTAGAGATTATTTATTTAAAAACATTATCGACTCATATGTATGCTGAAAGAAAAAATAAAAAATAAACTGTGGTCAGATTAGTTTAGAATATTACTTCATGTGAATGTATATTACACACAAACTTACCTAATTTTGATTATATTTTTAGGGGAAAATTTAGTCTAATAAAGATGTCTGATGATAAAAAAGATAAAAATGTAAGTTTTTTGTGAACATTTATTTAAACAGAAGTTATATCACTATTTATAGTTTCTAACAGAATATTTTATTCTCAAAATGGATTTTATAATTTCTGCTAAAATATGTTGATACAAACAGTTATGAATGATTTTTAATTATCAAGCTACTTAAGTAAATAATAAAAAAATTTCTTGCCAGCAGAACTTTCAAATTAAATTACATGAATTAAAAAAAATATTACAATTTAACCTGCTTTGAAGAGTTCTGAAAAGTTATATTTTCTTGCTCAACTAATTAGTTTTTCTCTATTTCGTATAATAATAAAAAATAAAAAAATGGTTGGTACAAAGATTTTTGAACAGATTCCCAATTAACTTGATATAAAGATTTCTATATTGGTACTTCAACACAACAATATTCTAAAAAAAAAAAATCACAAATACAGCAGTGGAGAGAACTCATATGATAAAAATTTAATACCTGTTTTTAAAGCATTTCTAAAATAATTTAAAACCTTGTTGCTGAAAAAATGCTCGGGAAAAAAATACATTAAATGTATTTTTTTCCCGAGTCAAAATAGTTGCCGAATTTTGGTAACAATTGGGCAAGAAACTAAATGTAAAAATAGAATTACATGCAAGATTAGCGGTTGTCACATGCCACATGGCAAATAAATAAAACAAAGTGGCCACCTAAATTACCTTAATTCGTCACCACCACTTTTTGTCATTTGACACTCCATCCTAACCACTTCTTAGTTCCTGGATATGCACTCGCATAATGCACATAAAAACGTTAATTTTTAATTACTTCTGTTTTTTTGTAACTAAATGTTTTTTAAGTTGTATGTGGTAATGAATTTTCGATTAGAAATTCTTAAATAGGCTGTATTAAAGTACAATAAAATTCAATCCTAACTTTTTTTTCAATCTATTTTAATGAAATGATTTTATTTCTTCATTATGATATATTATATTTTATAATGATACAAAAGACTTTCAATCTTTCTTATGCCTTATTTGTCCAAATACTAATTTTTTATTTAGCAACAAGATTTAATATTTGCCAGTATCATACAGTTTGAAATAAAATTACTAAGCATATGTTTATAAAAATATATATCAATTTAGTTTATATTTTATTTACCGTAATGATTCCACGGAAAAGTTGTTTTTATGTCATAAAATTTGTAAAAACTGTTTTTTAAGTTTTATCTTATTTTTTTTACAACCTGCTGTATCATGTCTTTAAGCTTTAATTTTAAAAGCGCAAAATTTGCACCTAAGGGGCTGTCCATTTACTCTAAGAATATTAAGGCTTTTTATTTATCTGACCAAATTTGTGGTTTTCAGAATTTTCAGCACTTAAATATTTTTGCATTATCAATTAAAATATCTCATTTATCTACTAATACAAATTATTAGCAAATGTAGTGACAAATCTTTTATGATTAAGATGTATCATTTTAAAAAATTTGATTACCAATCCTGTTTTCATTTTATCTAAAACCATTTAAAACTAATGTATCAATCATCATAAATTTATCAATGTGATGAAGTAAGGGACTTTTAGAAATTTATCTTTGATAATTGTTTAGGCAATGTATTTTTTTTTTCTAAAGTTATTGAAATTACCAATATTAAATCTTATCTTCAACTAGGAAAACATTTTTAAAATTTTTAGTGTTTATGGAGGATTGTGATTTGATTGTTTGATCCAGTTTGGGTTTCAATAATCAATTAAAACTTAAGAGATTATTCAGTTATTTATGTATGTAATATGATTTAATTTAGATGTTAATTATCTACTTAATTTAGGACACATCATTATCTGTTAATACTGAAAAATTATAATATGATTATTGATAAGATAAGACCAGATAAAATTATTAATGATGGTTACTTTCTGGGGACTGAAATTATCCAGGTGTGATGAAGAAAGTAGAAGAGAGGAAGAATAAAAAAGAGTTTCTTTAATAAATTTTTTTTTACTTTATAACAAAACGATAAAAGTTTCTCTAAAGTTGATTCTCGCTTATTCTAAGTTGACTATTTTCTGTTACACATAATTAACTTTTTTTAATACTTCTTATTTGCTCAATTTCTGTTGTAAGTCTTAAATGTGCAAAATATTAAATAAGATTTGAGAACTTACACATGGTTTGTTTTTATTTAATTTTTCTTCAGTGAATCTTTTAATTTTTTAAAATTTCTGACTTTACTGTTTATTTTTTGAAATTTCTGTTTTATGATACTTATTGTAAAAATTTTCTCTTGTTGGTATAATTCTGTTCAAACTATTTTTTATTATTTTATTAAGGAAGACTTATTAAATATTAATGATTTTCTTAAATTTTTAAAAATTTTAATGGTCATCCTAAAAAATTTTGAAAACCTAAATGGTCTTTCTAATTACTTTTTTTAACTACAAATAGGCCTCTTTCCCCCTTTGGGAGCCCTGAAATTATGATGTGAATTAAATTGTTATCAGTATGACTAATTATTTATTAATTTTTGCTAATTATTCTATTTGTTTCAGGATGCTGAAAGTAGTACCTTGAAGGATGTTGGATGTAAGTATTAATTTGGGTATCCCTCTATGTAAAAAATTAAAAATGTACTGTGTACTTTTATATTTGGATCACAATTAATTCTGCTCTTTGCCAATATTCATGGGTAATTTTTTATTTTCAACTATTTAAAATCCGTGGGAGTCAGTTAATGGTTTGTTAACAAGGAAAAAACAAACTATGTTTAAACTCATTGTTTTAAATACAACTTACTTTATATCTTATTAATGGCTTCATTAATTAGCATGGTATTTTTTTTTCCTCATAAGTTACTATAATTTTTTGTAATCCTTTTGCAATTTCTTTTTTCCCAACTTAATTAAATTATTTGCATGCCATTTGGAAAATCTATTTTATTTTTGTTATTAAATTTTTGTGTTTACTCAGTAATTCGGTCAGCCCACGGTGTGAGAACATGTTGCTAGATCTCTCATAACTCCAGAACCGTTTGTGCTAGGATTCTGAAATTTAGACGTAAACTATAGCGAGCAATTTTAATCCCTGATCCAATAAACTGTTTAAAAATTTTAATTAGCCCCATCAAGAGAGGTGTTTGAAAAGGATTTTTTTTTGCATTGGTTTTTAAAATAAGCCATTGTTATAAATAAAAAATTCTTGTAAATTAGTTCCAATAGGACTTCTGTTACTTAGCAATCGTTCTGTATTATTTTGTCAAGTTTTTTTTTCGATTTTTNAGTCTTCTAGGTTTTTTTTTTCTTTTTTTTTTGTCTGTTGGGATTTAATCTTTCTTTTCAATTAATTTTAGTTGTCTACTGTTACTTTGAAATCGATGCTATTTTGATTTTATTTTTATCTTTAATTTTCGCTTTGAGCTCAATATATTAATCTAAAGAAATAACGAATAATACAAAATAAAGAAAAACTCTTCATTGTTTTTTTATCTTCGTTTTTTTTTTCATTTTAAGCGATAAAATTTTATTACTTTTTTAAAAAAAAGCATTTTAGTTGTAACTAAGTTATAACCATGAAAAGTTTAATTTTCAAATCAGAAACATAAGTTTTTTATTTGTAATTTCTTTTCAAGCACATTTTCAATTGTAATTTTTGTATTCTTATATCCAATCCTATATATATCCAATCTAAGTGTAACTTACAGAAACGTTTAGCAAAGTATGAGTGAACTCATTCTGTAAATAATTTTCCTGTCAAAAACATTACTTACTTTTCTACATTTACTCTACAGACCGCTTTGAGCTTTGACTGGCCAAAATAAATCATTTTGGTTTTCGACTTTTAGCTTTTCATATTTAAAGTGGTTAGATCTTTAATAGCATCTTTAAACCATTTTTTTTTTTCGGTGTTCCTATTGATCGCTAGTTCAAAAGTTTCCAGTTCAAAAGTTTTTGCCAATTTCTATTACCACTTAATCTTTCAATGTATCCCAGCAAATTCAGACATCTGAATTTACTAATTCAAATTATGTTTTTTGCCTGAGTTAAATGGTACCGCCACTATATATTATTTACTTGAATTGGTCAAAAATTTCTTCTCAAAGTTTTCCATTTATTAGTTGATTTGATTCTTCTTTATTTATTAAGAGTCCAAGTTTTACTGCCATATGTAGATCTAATGACTGTTTTATAGATCTTCAACTTGATTTTCTTCATAAAAAGTTTGTCCTTAAATAAGTTTTGGTATAAGTAAAAACATTTGTTTCCTTTAATTTCTAGTATTGTTCCTGTCATTGATAGTTGAACCAAGGTAGATGAAACTGAAAACTCTTTCTAACTTCTAACTATCTACCACAAGCTTGTTGAAATTGTGGTAGATTTTATTTATGCCATAAATTTTCTTTTTTTAAAAAATAATAATAGTGAGACTTACTTTATTTGCTGCTTTTATTAGATTAAGGCAGTTCTACTTCTACCTAAAATGATATCATGAGTAAAACCACAAAGCTAAATGGTCTTTGTGATAATAGAGCCCACTGTGTAATCCTGTCATTTTTTTTTTTTTTTTGCATTTTGATGTTTTTAAACCATTTTTTCAGTATTTGAAACCACATGCTGAACAAATGGTTTACTTGAACAAAACATTTAAATATCATTTTAATTTAGATTTACTTAAACTCACTTTTCTCTAAACTTTAAATTCTAAATTATGTCAATGAAAGAGAATTTGCCATGAAGGATTTGTCCCTAGCTATAGTTTCCTCATAAGATAAACACTAGGCCCATGATCCTGATATTTGCTGAAGCTCTTTTTCCTACTCAGACTTAGTAACAGCAGTTATATAGTTTTTCTCTTACTTAAATAAACTTAATTATCTACTTTTAATTATTAGTTTGGCATAGCAAATCTTACTAAAACTTAGTGCCATTAAACCCCACATTCATTTCAGTTAATTTATAATTTTTTTTCTTTAGGGTTTGCTTTAAAAACTACTGCAATATCTGGTGCTGTTCTTGGTGGGACTGCCGCAGCTCTTCCTCTTATTGGTTTTTCTGGTGGTGGTGTTGTCGGAGGTTCTTTGGCTGCTGCTTATCAGAGTACATTTCTTGGGGGTACTATTGTATCTGGGAGTGTTTTTGCTAGTATGCAAAGTGCTGCAGTTGCTGGATTGGCTGGAAGTACACAAGCTGCTGTCGTAGCTGGCAGTGCGTTAGTAGCTGGTGCTCACACAGCTTTGAAAAAATTGAAGAAAAATGATGAAACTGATAGTGGACATACTTCAGAAGAATCGAGTGAAAATAATAAGGAGGATGATGTCGATGAGGAACCTGGAGGAAATGACAGAGCAGAGTTGCTGGAAAAAAACTGCAAAGACCCTGGTCTCAAAACAGGTAGAACAAATAGTGCAAGAGAAAGCAAAAAACTTACAGATAAGCTTGGTTTTAGTCGTAGAAATGATGATCCCAATATTACATCATCTTCCATAAATGATGATGAATTGGATTCACTTAAAAAAGGGATAGATGTTGAATTAAATGAAAATCTCACTATTACTCAGCATCTTATTAAAAAGTAAAAGGTACAGTAACTGAAAAACCTATTTTAAAGTTCTTAAAATATTTTTTTTTTCTTGTATCATAATTAAACTATTTACTAGCATCAATTTTTTTCCCCACAATTTAAAATATAGTAATCTATTTTTCTTGACATAATTCAATAAATTAAATTTTGCAGTAAAACACTTAAATTGGTTATTTAAATTATTAATTATTTTATAATTGGTTATTAATTATTTTAATTGGTTATTGAGTTAAGATATTATTTTAGCCGTCAAAAGTCATGCTCTATTTCATAATATTCATTTTTGAAATAACTTTTAAATTTATCAATAATTTTAGTCTGTAAATATAATTGTATCACTTAACAATACGAATGTCAAAATCTGACTTGAGTTTTCCAATATTTTCAATAGTTGAGATTATTTACAGTTTCTGATAAATAAAAAAATTAAATTACCTTGGGAAACATTGTACCTAAGTAACTGTCATTTAGGAAGCAGAAGATTTAAATTATTCAGAAGATTCATTGGACTAATCTGAACTTAAATACCAGTGGGGTCATTGTTACTTGAAGTTGCTGTTGTTAAAATTTAAAAAAAAGTTGGCCGAAAATAAAATATTATTAAATTATGCGATGTGCCTCAATAACTAACATAAAAATACACATTGGTGAGGTACAAAATGTTGCAGTTAAATTAGTTGGAAAAAACATTATAAATTTAGTTAATTAATTACTTTTGTTACAAGGTTGAAAAAAAATAAAAAGACAAGTTAATTATGGCGCGTGACTACTCCAAAAGTGAAAAAGTACTTAAAGATTTCAAGCAATAACCCTTAGAAATAAGAAAAACACACAAAAAGATCAATATGTCATTGTAATTGAGTTCCACATACCTGTTGCAGGTTTACTTTGAGCTGTCTGAAATGTTGAAAAACAATAACTAATGTTGTTAAAAAAGAAACAGAATAAATGAGTTCTGGTTACCACTGAAACAGATTCTTTTATTTTTATTTGCTGCAGAAGGTTCGATAGAACACATCATAGGGAATCACAACATCGATTTTTTTATGGTATGGAGACAGCACGGTTTTTCAAGAAAATTCACACACTTTGGTAGGGAACACATCATCACTTTACTCGAGAAACTCAAGATCTTTCAATCACGATCCCAGGCTGATTTGATGAATTGGAATGCCTTTTTTTTGTCAAAGACACCATGGCACACGAGATGCGGATTCACTACGCTTGTGATTTACTTTAAAAAACCAAAGGAAGAAAGAAAACCAACTAATCCATGGCGAAGGAATTCCAGCACAGCCGAGCCGGACAGCTCACGCACCCACGGGGGGTGGAATAATGACCTCCATGTAATTAAACAAAAAAAAACTCCGTCTCTCGAAGAGAGGAAAGGGTGGAAATGAAAAATCCCTGTTAAAGGATCGTAGATTTTGAATGCTAACAAATATCGAATGCTGCCCGCTCAAAAAAATGGGCGGTATTTATATAAACAGCCGGAAGTGAAAGTTAAACTCCCTAAAAAGCAACACTAAAATTGCTTAAGGAGAGAATTGAAGTGAGTTGACTAACCCCTTAAATTTAAGCATAATTAAACACTAACGGTGACCATACAGTAACTAAACCATGTGCTGACATCAAAGGCTGCCGAAGGTCACAGGCGTGAAGGTCGGCAGACAGTGAGGCGTCACAGTAGAGGGTTCAGGGGTGTCGGCCTAATTTCTAGGTCACAATCCCAACCGAAAAATTAAGATTTGGTGACTCAATGTCACATTTATCTATAACAGAGCTCATTCTAGGCAGGGTAAGCAGGGCACAGCGCCCTGCTGCCCTTTTAGTCAAAAGAATCCACCCTGTTGCCCCTGAAGTAAATTAGTGCCCTGATGTAATAGAGTCTATACTCTTTTTGCCCTTTTTTCCCTAAGTCCTTCTTTATCCCCCCCCCCAAACTCTGCTATGGAGTTCCTAAACTTTTGTTATTTTCAACTCTTTTTATTTAGTTTGTCATTGCTGTCAATACATAGATTTATATGGGAAGGGAAAAATATCCATCACAACCCCTTGTTGCACTTGTCTTTGAAAGTTTGCAGTTACTTCCACTATCATTAAACCATAATTATTATTAATCATTTTAATTATTAAATCATAACTACAGACACTTAAAAACATTTATTATTTTATTAATATATGCATGCATTTTAAATAAATTACTAAGCTAATTAGCTCATTAACTCGATATATATGTTAATTTATTGATACAAATTAGTAATTTATATGATTGCTTTGCTACTTTTAGTAAAATAAAAATTCTTTTACTAATTGACAATGTCTTTTAATTGAACGTGTAGTGCCTATAGAAGGAAATTATTGCCTTTTTAGAACAATAATGCCCTTTTTTTAAACTTTTGCACCCTGCCCTTTTCTCTGTCTAGAATGAGCTCTGTCTATAATTTGTTTTAAATTTTAAGCATTTTGGTCCAATTTTTGCAGCGTTTTCCCCATTGAAGCAGCAAAAATATTACAATTCTCAGATATGTACTCTTGCACCAGTGTTTAGAACATACAGCTACAAACACAAGTGTCCTGGATTTGATCTCAGGTGATGCCAGTAGACTTATTATACACACCAATTTAATTGTGGAACGTTTATTACATTATCTGTTTGCCTTTATTGACTTACTCTTTTTACTATAATATAAATATTTCCTGCAAATATACAATTATAAATTATATATGAATTTAAATATATTTACAACAGCTATATATTTTATATCTTTGATGAGATTATGTTTTAATGTAACTTGTTTTTTTTTTTACATTGTTGTGACTATATGCTAAATATTTGTCTTAATTTAGTATTACTAAATATTGTAATCAAGAAATTATTTGTAAATTTTACATTGGTAATAATCTAAGCTATATATTTTTATTCAGATTATATTTTAATATAACTTGTTTTATTATATTGATGTGACTATATGCTAAATATTTGTCTTAATTTAGCAATACTCAATATTGTAATCAAGGAATTATTTGTAAATTTTACACTGTTAATAATCTAAGCTATATATTTTTGTTGAGATTATATTTTAATATAACTTGTGTTTTTATATTATTGTGACTATATGCTAAGTATTTTTCTTAATTTTGTAATACTAAATATTGTTATTAAGGAAATATTTGTAAATTTTATACTGTTAATAAAAATATTTTTAATGTTTTGTGTTCTGAAAATGAAAAGCAATTCATTCCACAATGCTAAGTTGCCTAATATTTTCTTTTGGTAAATATTAATTGTTTTTTAAAAGAATCAGTTCTATCAAATCAAAATAGAAGTGTTTAAGATATTGAGACAAGCATGGATGTCTTAAATATTTCCAGAAAATTTCCTGGAAGCAATTTTTTGTTATATAAGTATTAAGTAGAATTTTTTCTGATTAATATATATATATAATATTATATGAACATTTAATATTTTAATGCATGCTTAGTATATTATGGCCAATCCATAATTAAAATGAAAAAAGCTTTCTTTCTGCCTGCCTTTGTCTCTTTTAATTTTTCTTGTAGGTTATTTTACGACTATTTCACAATTTTCGAGCATTTTATTTCGTGCTGCTATCTATAACGTGGTCATAAAATATATCTTTTGCCAATGTAATTTTTTTTCTGAATTCGTGATTATTTTGATTTAAAAATTTTGCAAGTCAAAAGGAAACAACAAAATTGGTCTACTGACAAACTTCATACCTCTGAATGAATTCAGCAATAGAAAAAGATACGGTTGATGTTTCCAAATGATGTTGGACATTAGATTGGAGATGGCAACACCAAGGAAAAAATTTAGTTACAAAATCTATTCATTGTCGTATTTTTCATGGAGGGGTGATAAATAAAAATATACTATCTCAGTTTTTTCTGTCTTTGGTATAAATCTATTCTTGTTCTAAAGGTTGAGCATTTGGCCTAACTCAGATCTATTCCTTACATCTAATCTCTTAATATCCAAAAGGTTGTAATAATTTATCTTTTTTCTCCTATTGAAATAAAAAAAAGGCTCAGAAAGATTAAAACTAAAAAAAGAAAATATGTACAAAAAAAATAATTTATCAAAAGAAATTAAACTTTCAAGTGAAAAAAGTTAACTTTATCAAGTGTGGAATAAGTTAACACTGTTGATCTACATGAGTATACATAGAAATCTCATTTCGATAAAGGAATGTATGAGAAAATTAGTTTCCAACTTCAGCCTCTTCCGCAAGAGTTCATTATGTATATTGTTCAAAATATATATTCAAAGATTTCTAATTCAAACATTTAAAATGAGAGTAATTATATGCTTTAACATTTTTTATTTTTTTTGAACGAAATAGATTTAAAATTATTTTAACCACCATGTTACATTAGAGTGCAAACATTTGTATAAATGGTCTGAAAATAGGTGACATTTATAAGTAAATATTAAATCATTTTGGTGGTAAATTCAGTTGTGGCATATATTTAGGGTATTGCGTAAAGAGCGCTCTTATTGTACATTTTTAAAAACTTCATCAAAAATGAAAAGGGATAAAATTCTCCCTCTCTATACATATATGCTTAAACTAATCTTTTTATGTTATTTCTTTATCTAAATCTTTTCAATTTATTATTCCAAACTAAAATCTTTCTCATTCCATAATTGGAAGTATGCATGAACACTGGACCTATTTTATGGACCAAGCGTAATTGCTAACGCTTCCCTTTTTGCATGTGCATCGGGATTATTTTGCGAGATTTTTCCTAATTTTTGCTCAGGGTTTGTAACTTGGATAATTGTTCTTTGACTGTAAAGTTTAAATAAACATCGATGTCCTCTTCCCCTGTCTAAGACCCGTTTTTATCCAACCTCTCAGCAACAACTTTATATATATATATATCTGTGTGTAACAGCTTTGCATATATATAAAGGTTGCAATAATTTATCTATATATATATGTAAATGGAAGAATTTACCCCGACCCGCCCTTATTTAGGGCATGCATATATATGTAAATATACGGTAACAGTTTTACATATATATATGTAAAGCTGTTACCGTATGTATTAAATGCGGGGAACAAAAACCTCTTCGAAAACTGACAAATTACAGTAAAATAAGGCAAATATAAGAAACATCAAAACAGGATTCTGATAATAGTAAACAATTTTTTGGCTCCCCTCGCCATGCCGCAATCAAACCTGTTTTG
Organism: Parasteatoda tepidariorum; assembly: GCF_043381705.1. Taxonomy (NCBI): domain Eukaryota; kingdom Metazoa; phylum Arthropoda; class Arachnida; order Araneae; family Theridiidae; genus Parasteatoda; species Parasteatoda tepidariorum. The sequence continues at coordinate 16,246,876 of NC_092205.1, forward strand.
ATGTTTATTATATTTGATTTCCTGTATTGTTATTTTTCTGATTTCAATAGCGTTTTTGTTTTTTCCTTACTTAATCACTAATTTGCGATCCCCAATGGGAATGCCATTTTTTCTCTAAAAATACACATTAAAGGAGGTCTTTACAGAACACCTTGTCATCTTACTATTCCGGATAAATTTTCGTTTCTATCATTTGCATAATATTAATTCAAACAATTTTTCATTTCATATAATTGATTTTATTTTTGTAAACTATTTTTTTTTTTTTTTTTANTTTTTTTTTTTTTTTTTGACTATGCAATCACTTCATATTTTTAAAGTATATTGTTAGGACTAAGTAGAGTTCCTATATTGGCGATCGAAATGGGCTGCAGGTGGCGTAGAGCAGAACGCTCTACCTATGGCAACACTTCACATGCTTTCCCCATTAGCCTGTGGAAAGTCATAGAGGAAGGAAGTACGTTAGTTTCTCTCTTGATTTTCATACAGATTAAAATCTTTTAAGTTGGAAAACTATATAGAACTGAAAACTACATTAAACATATTTCTAAAGAAAAGTATCACAGGAATTTTAAAAAATATTTTTATTTAGTAAAAAGGTAAAATATTAAGAAAAGAGAAAATATCGTAGAACATTCCTATGCAACTGAAAAGAGGAGGCGAGGGGAGGGAGAAGGGCTAAAAGCATGAAACCGGTCTCTCCCCAGATGGCGTATTCGAGTGTTGCGATCGCCAATCTGTCTCTAGATATTCGTGATCGAAATGAGCTGCAGGTGACGTCGATCAGAACTCTCTACCTTTGGCAACACTTCACATGCTTTCGCCATTAGCGTGTGGAAAGTCATAGAAAAGAAGTTCTAAAGAAAAGTATCACGGGAATTTTAAAAAATATTTATATAGAATAAAAAGGAGAAATATTAAGAAAAGGGAAATCACGTAGTGAAAATAGGAGGAGAGGGAAGGGGGAAGGTCTAAAGGCATGAAACCGGTCTCTCCCCAGATGGCGTATTCGAGTGTTGCGATCGCCAATGGATGGTGTTTTCAGTAGAAATGTAAACAATAACAATCTCGAGCTGTATGCCTGCTCTAGTTCCGGTTAGAAAGTTTGCAGCTGCTTACTGCATGTTATTCTGCGAGGCGATATTTTCAAACCGATAATTTTGTTTTCAATAAAATAAACAAATTAGATGATTTCTGAACTGAAATCCGCCATATTTCATAAGATATTAATGTTATTATGCAATTCTAGTGAGTTTGAAGTGAAAATTTGTCTTAGTTATTTAGAGATATATTGTTAAAAAAGTTGACATTGTTGCTAGATTTTGAGTAACTCCTGAGCTAATTGGCTTTGAAATACACCCGGAACCGTAACCCGGAGGTATAAGCGGTATACAGCTTTCAGCGCTTCCTAGTGTAGAAAACACCATCCATAACAGTTATAACAAAAGCAGTTATAACAATGTGTTTTTTACATAAATTTCTTTTTTTTTTTTTGATTTTTTAAATTATTTTCATTCACCGCTAGATGACGCTCTCAAGCGTTGCGATCGCGAATCGTGACACAAGAAGACCAGTTCCATGGCTAGGTAGTTAGGTGAAAGCGAACATGAACGTTTCACACAAAAGTGACGTGCGAAAAGGGAATTTCCCGATTCCTTCACGTTTCGTTTTTATGATGTTACCTGTTGAACAGGTATAACTGCTTGTTGAATTTTCAACGAGAACAAGCGTAGGTCATTTTTTAACATCTTCTATGATCCAAACGTTTATTCTTGCCTGAAAATATATTTAATTTGGAATTAATCCATAACAATGATTTTTCGTATTTTTTTAAAAAAAATTAACGAAGTATTATGTAAATTGTTTGATTACCATGCATTTGCTTAATTTAATTCAAAAATTTATTTCATTGATTTGACAACTCTTTTTTGTGTTTATTAATATTTTATTAATTTTTTTTAATTTTTATCATTTGCACTCGAGTACAAGAAAATTGGTTATATGTAGTAAATATGCATATTACTTTCAAATAGAATCTAATAACTTGCATTTACAGCATTGTAAATAATTTTTATTTTATTTTATGTGCCATTAATTTTAGCTTTTTTAATCTGACATTTTTATTTTTTGTGTTTAAGTTCAGAATTTCTAATTTTCTACAAACGTATAATGTGAATTATGAAATTACGGATTTACTCTGATTTCTATACCTGTTTATTTATATTAATAATGCTAGTTGAAATCACAAAATATGATAATTCAAACTGAGATACAATCCGTTAATTATACAATTTTTCAGGCTTATTGTCATACCTGAAAGATTCATTGTTTCAAACTTTTTGGAAATTAAATCATTTTATGAAAAAGAAACTCAATTAACAGTTTTATATTATCGAACTTTTAGGGTGATTAATTTAAAGATCATATGCTCATTTACCATTTTCAGCAAAAGCAGTAATAAATCTTGTTAGGTGGAGTTTTACTGTTTCACTATTATTCTTTTCTTTCATCTGATTTTTAAATTGATAGATCGACAATAGAGTATCCATGTTATAGTATAATCAAATAGTGAATAGATGAGTCAATCCAATAAACTGCTTATGTTGTACTAAAATATGAATGTTCACTGTATTTTCATCTGGAGATTATTGAAATATTACTTTATCAATATTACTTGAATGAATGAGGTCTTGAACTGAATTATTTTAATTGAATATTGGTACAGGCTATATTGGTACAAATAATGGCTTTATTCTGGTTAATTTTTCATGCCACAGTGCCGTAAAATTTTTCCAATTTCCAACTTATATGAGTTGCTCTGTGCTCCATTAAAATTATACGGGAAACAGATGAAGCTTTTTATTCTACACAAAGTATTTTAAAAAAAATATATTTTATTATTCTTTTGGAACAAAGTTTGCCTTTATTATACTTTAGTCCTTCAAACTAAACTTTTTGTTGTCGTTTGTTCTTTTTAAACATTAGTCGTCGTTTGTTCTTTTTAAACATTAGTCTGCACATGTATATATGTAATACAAAAATTAAATACT